>NC_073406.1:2851260-3028760 GCF_028641065.1 Leucoraja erinaceus | reverse complement strand
CCTGCACCAGCTCCCGAGTCCCTTTGCACCTCCGATGTCTGGATTCTCTCCCAATTTAGAAAATAGTCTCTGCCTTTCTTCCTCTTCAAGGGCTCTGGCAGCCTGTAGCTCTCTCAGCGTTGCGCGGAGAGAGTGCCAAGAGTGTCTGGAGTGAGTCATGAACCAAGGCCAGCGACTGGAGGCTGGCAGCGAGCCCCAACCAGCAACTAACAGCACACAGTGTGGGCCAGCAACACCCCCACACACTAGTGGCCCCAACATCCTACAGCGTTTACCCCAGCAGAAATGTTTTGTCCAGCATGCTGGGGGATCTCATTTATTATCACATCTACCGGAGTACAGTGAGAGGTTTTGTTTTGCGTGCTGTCCCAATTGTACCAGATAGTACAACACATCGGAGCAGCACGGTGGCGCAGCGGTAGATTCGCTGCCTCACAGCGCTAGAGACCCGGGTTCGATCCTGACTACGGGTGCTGTCTGTACATTCTCCACGTAACCTGCGTGGGTTTTCTCCGGGTGCTCCGGTTTCCTCCCACACTCCAAAGACGTGCAGGTTTGTAGGTTAATTGGCTTTGGTAAAAATTGGCACAAATGACAATAATAAGAAGGGTCTCGACCCAAAACGTCGCCTATTTCCTTCGCTCCATAGACGCTGCCTCACCCGCTGAGTTTCTCCAGCATTTTTACCTACCTTCGATTTTCCAGCATCTGCAGTTCCTTCTTAAATAATAAACTATCTGGCAAGTGAACCATCCTACCACAACCAGAGAGCGGTCCTGAACTACTATCTACCTCATTGGTGACCATCGGTCCTTGATCGGACTTTGCTGGCTTTACCTTGCACTGAACGTTATTCCCTTATCATGTATCTGCACACTGTAATTGGCAGGATTGTAATCATGTATTGTCTTTCCGCTGACTGGTTAGCACGGGATTAAAGCTTTTCACTGTAGCCAGTTACAATGGCATAGACAGGACTGACTCCCACATCTGGATGAAAGAATTGCTAAAGCATTATTTAATTGCTCAAGCATTGGTCTAGAGACAATAAACTAAACTGTAAAATATCGTGGCTATTCGGCGTATCTGCGCCCCTCATGATTTAATTCCCCTCGCCCTCCGACCCTCTCACTGATGTTATTTTAAATTTTTGAATCAAAAATAATTAATTTGATTACGATACGGAATAACACTTACAAACCCGTGGTGACACACCCATCGCCATGGTACAAAACCACCAAATTATCGTTAAGACACTACATTTTCCAATGGTTATAAGGCGATCCTGATTGAGGACTCGTTCCCCACTCCCCTCTGACTGGTTGCAGGTGGAGCGGGAGAGACTGCGCTCGGAGGAGGACACCATGCGCGTGTCTGCGGAGAAAGGTCGCCTGGACCGCTCCCTCACCACTGTGGAGCAGGAGCTGGTGGAAGCCCAGAGACAAACCCAGCAGCTGCAGGTGAGTAAAAACCATGGCAGAAGCTCGTCACTAGTCGATACACGTGCCAGGAAGTGGCATGGTGGCGCAGCGGTAGAGTTGCTGCCTCGCAGCGCCAGCGATTCGATCCTGACCACGGGCGCTGTCTGTACGGAGTTTGCACGTTCTCCCCGTGACCTGCATGGGTTTTCTCCGGGCGCTCCGGTTTCCTCCCACACTCCAAAGACGTGCAGGTTTGTAGGCTAATTGGCTTTGGTGAACTGTAAATTGTCCCTCGTATGTGTAGGATAGAACTGGTGTACGGAGTGGTCGCTGGAGGTCTGAAGGGCCTTAAAGATAGCGGAGTCAAGGGTGTGGGGAGAAGGCAGGAACGGGGTACTGAGTGTGGATGATCAGCCATGATCACAGTGAATGCTGGCTCATAGGGCCGAATGGCCTACTCCTGCACCTATTGTCTATATTCTAGCTAGTACCTCGAAACTAAACTAAAATTGAACTTGAACTATGTTAAAATTAAACTATGAACTATAACTAAACTACAACTAAATTAGAACATATTAGAGAGTTCGATTTAGCACTTAGGGCTAACGGAATCAAGGGATATGGGGGAAAAGCAGGAACGGGGTACTGATTTTGAATCAGCCGTGATCATATTGAATGGCGGTGCTGGCTCGAAGGGCCGAATGGCCTACTCCTGCGCCTATTTTCTATGTTTCTATAACTAAACTTAAACTAATGCTGCTCATGAACCACACTCCCAGTGGCCATTCACCAGAGGGAATCACCTCTAACAGTGGCAGGGGGGCAGAAGTCTGTCTGACTCTCGGCTCGCTAACCCAGAGGTCTCTGTCCCAGCACTATTGCGTTTACACAAGCACTCGGCTCTAACGAGCAGCTTAATGGAGGAGCAAGCTCCCTGGGCTGGGAGGGCAGGCAGGGCTTTCGGCTTTCCACACAGCAATGCGAGGCTCGCAATGAAGGGGCGGCTTGGGGTAAAAGTCAGAAGAAGGTGGTTGTGTGTTTCCGTGAGGACTGAGGAGGTGAAGGTTCAGCCGCTTGAGCCTCGGAGGAAGTTATGTCTGGATCTGGCAGTCTCCGGAGAATGCAGCGGGGGTTGCTGCCAAGTGGGGAATGCATGCTCCAGCAATTATTTCATCCAGATGTGGGAGTCAGTCCCGTCTCTGCCATTGCATCTGGCTCAGCTACAGTGTGAAATGTAACCTCAATCCTCCAGCACCGTAACTGATAGAGTAACTAACGGCAGCCTGC
This sequence comes from Leucoraja erinaceus, assembly GCF_028641065.1. NCBI lineage: Eukaryota > Metazoa > Chordata > Chondrichthyes > Rajiformes > Rajidae > Leucoraja > Leucoraja erinaceus. The sequence goes on along the minus strand of NC_073406.1, from coordinate 3,026,052 downwards.
AGCTTCCAGACACCAGAGAGTTGTGAGTCTGTGGAATTCTCTGCCTCAGAGGGCAGTGGAGGTCGGTTCTCTGGATACTTTCAAGAGAGAGCTAGATAGGGCTCTTAAAGATAGCGGAGTCAGGGGATATGGGGAGAAGGCAGGAACGGGGTACTGATTGGGGGTGATCAGCCATGATCACATTGAATGGCAGTGCTGGCTCGAAGGGCCGAATGGCCTACTCCTGCACCTATTCTCTATGTTTCATAGAAACATAGAAATTAGGTGCAGGAGTAGGCCATTCAGCCCTTCGAGCCTGCACCGCCATTCAATATGATCATGGCTGATCATCCAACTCAGTATCCCATACCTGCCTTCTCTCCATACCCTCTGATCCCCTCCCCTTTCCATCTAGAGAATGACCTAATTCTGCCCCTTAGTGCAGATGGGGGCATGTTGGTTGGCGTGGGTGCGTTGGGCTGAAGGGCCTGTTTCCGCGCTGTGTGACTGTGACTCTTTCAATCAACCTATTGTGATAAGCCATTGGTGAATGATGGTCTGCTAGCAGGAATTTACTGCAAAAACCATGCTGAAATGGTAAATCTTTCCTCTTCCTGCTCACACCACTGTCCCTGAAGCTGGATTTGCAGATTATTAGGTGGAAGATATCGCGGTCTCTGGTGAGTCCAGCTGTAGCGTTGAGCAACAGAGGCTTCACCCCGGCCTTCCCTCTCCACCGAAGACCCTGTCATGCCAGCAGTTGAAACGCCCACCCGTTCCAGAGATGCTGCCTGACCCGCTGAGTTCCTCCAGCACTCTGTGTGTGTGTATGTATCATCAGTTAGTGAGTGCAGCCCCACTGCTCCCCAACAGCCCAGCCCTTGGTGAGAGGAGCTGGGAGATCCTACAGCTCTAGTCACAGCAGCAGTGTTGCTGCCTCACAGCGCCGGAGACCCGGGTTCGATCCTGACTATGAATGCTGTCAGTGCGGAGTTTGCACGTTCTCCCCGTGACCGTATGGATTTTCTCCGGGTGCTCCGGTTTCCTCCCACACTCCACAAAGACGTGCAGGTTTTGGTAAAGACGTAATTGGCTTTGGTAAAAATTGTAATTTGTCCCTGGTGTGTGTAGGATAGTGTTAGTGTTCTGGAATTATTGGTCAGCGCGGACTTGATGGGCCGAATGGCCTGCTTTCGTGCTGTATCTTACAACGATCCTTATAGATCTTATAAAGATGTACTATATCGTGAGAGGATTAGATCAAGTAGACACACAGTCTCCTGTCCAGAGTAGGGGTATCAAGAATCAGAAGACATAGGTCTGAGGTGCGGGAGGAAAGATTTAATAGGAACCTGAGGGGTAACTTTTTATTCCGGATGCTCCGGTTTCCGACCACATCTCAAAGAGGTGCAGGTTTGTAGGTAAATTGGCATCGGTAAAAATTGTAAATGAAGTGATCGCATGAGGTGATCGCTGGGCAGCGCGGACTCGGTGGGCCGAAGGGCCTGTTTCCGTGCTGCACCTCCAAACCAAACTAAACTGAAGAAGTCCAGGGATAAATGGAAAAGGAGGGGAGATGTTCTGCTCTGAGTTCGGTTGGCTGTTGGCCAGGGATCTCCCAAGCTTATTGGAACTGATGGCATGACAGTAGAAGTAGCCCCAAGTCCCCTGCTATGTAAATACGGGCTAGTACTCGTTGCATTCAGAGTCGCGGGTAACATTGCAATCTGCTCGTCCCCAATCTCCCACTAATGCCCAATCCTCCACTCGCACTAGATGTCCTCTCACCCAGCTTCACTAGCACGTGGCTTTGCTTGTAGCTCCTGAGTTGTTAGTTCATCTTGTGCCATTTATAACTTGTCCACTACTAATAACATCTGAGAACCTCAGCAAGTCAGACAGCATCTGCAGAGGGAGAAACAGCTAACTCTGAACCTGTTTTTATGAAAGAACTGCAGATGCGGTGGGAAAAAAGGAAGGTAGACAAAAATGCTGGAGGAACTCAGCGGGTGAGGCAGCGTCTATGGAGAGAAGGAATAGGCGACGTTTCGGGTCGAGACCCTTCTTCAGACTGATGTCGGGGGGGGGCACCCCCCCGACATCAGTCTGAAGAAGAGTCTCGACCCGAAACGTCGCCTTTTCCTTCTCTCCATAGATGCTGCCTCACCCGCTGAATTCGTCCAGTATTTTTGACTCCCTTTAATTCTTAACCAGAGTGACTATCGTGTCCCGCTAGCCCCAGTCACGGCCTGAACCACTGAACCGTTCCAACAGTTTCTGAATTTTTATTTCAAGATGTTTTGCTTTTCACCGGGGGATGAGGAAAGGCTTTTGTTTTTTAAATAGAGGGGCGTTACTGTAGGGGGTAGATGGTAGAGTCGCTGCCTCTCAGCGCCAGAGACCCGGGTTCGATCCTGGCCACGGGTGCTGCCTGTGTGTGTGTGTGTGTGTGTGTGAAGTTTGTTCGTTCTCCCTGTGACTGTGTGGGTCTCCTCCAGGTGCTCTGGTTTCCGCCCACGTGCCGGAGACGCCCAGTACAGGCGTGTAGGTTGATTGGCTTCGATAAAGATTGTAAATTGTCCCTAGTGTGAAGGGTGGCAGTGGAGGCAGGTTCTCTGGATGCTTTCAGGAGAGAGCTAGATAGGGCTCTTAAAAATAGCGGAGTCAGGGGATATGGGGAGAAGGCAGGAACGGGGTACTGATTGGGGATGATCAACCATGATCACATTGAATGGCTCGAAGGGCCAAATGGCCTACTCCTGCACCTATTGTCTATTGTTAGGGCTAGTGTGCAGGTGTGATCACTGTTCGGCATGGATTAGGTGGGCCGAATGGCGCTGTATCTCCAAACTAGACTAAAGGGCAGGAAAATGGGGTTGAGAGGGGAACATTGATTAGACCACTCTACGCTAAGCGGGAGAAATCGGTGTGAAAGGGAACTTGAAAATCCCGCCCCAACCCACTTCAATCAGTCTGAGGGAAGGTCCCGACCCGAAACGTCGCCTGTTCATTCCCTCCACAGATGCTGCCCGACCCGCTGAGTTCCTCCAGCACTTTGTGCTTTGCTGGGAGTTCCAGGCGCCTGCGTTTGCTTGTGTCTCCAGGTTGGGTTGTCTTGCCTGTCTAACTTGCCTTCACCCCCCCCCCCCCCCCCTCAGGCCCAGCTCTCCGACGTGGAGCATTCACACTCGCACGGGCTGGTCGAGGCAGCCGCCAGGCACCGCCAGGAGCTGCAGAAGGAGACGGACCGCCTGCGAGCGGCGCAGGTCGTGACCGAGAGGACCCTGGAGGCTCGCGAGCGCGCACATCGACAGCGGGTTAAAGGACTCGAGGAGCAGGTACTCAACTTGACAACTCAACACTGCCTGCAAACGCACAGAGAAATTCATCCCTCTTCATACGTCTAGGAACAGAATTAGGCCATTCGGCCCATCAAGTCTACTCCGCCATTCAATCATGGCTGATCTATCTCTCCCTCCCAACCCCATTCTCCTGCCTTCTCCCCATAACCCCTGACACCCGCACTAATCAAGAATCTATCCATCTCTGCCTTAAATATATCCACTGACTTGTGGCCTCCACTGCTGTCTGTGGCAAAGAATTCCACAGATTCACCACCCTCTGACTAAAGGAATTCCTCCTCATCTCCTTCCTAAAGGTACGTCCTTTCATTCTGAGGCTGTGCCCTCTGGTCCTAGACTCTCCCACTAGAGGAAACATCCTCTCCACATCCAGGCCTTTCACTATTCGATAAGTTTCAATGAAGTTCCCCCCCCCTCATTCTTCTAAACTCCAGCGAGTACAGGCCCAGTGCTGTCAAACACTCATCATAGGTTAACCCACTCATTCCTGGGATCATTCTCGTAAACCTCCTCTGGTCCCTCTCCAGATCCAGCACATCCTTCCTCAGATATGGGGCCCAGTAAAACTGCTCACAATACTCCAAGTGCAGCCTGACCAGCTCCTTATAAAACCTCAGCATTACATCCCTGTGTCTGTCAGTCTCTACACTTTAAAGATACAGCTTTAAAGATGGAAACAGGCCCTTCGGCCCACTCCATCCAGCGACCCCCACACACTAACACTATCCTACACACACTCGGGACAATTTTTCAGTTTACAGAAGAAAATTAAATGACAAACCTGCATGTCTTTGGAGCGTGGGAGGAAACCGGAGCACCCGGGGATACAATGCACGATCCTGACTACGGGCGATGTCTGTATGGAGATTTACGTTCTCCCACGGGGGAACCCGGGTGTGCGGCGCCGTGAGGCGGCATCTCTACCGGATGCCCCGCCACGCTGGCCCGCTATTCCTACGTTGCCCGCCATTAATCCGTGCCCGTCCTCTCCTGTGCCGCAGGTGTCGACGCTGAAGGACCAACTACAGCAAGAACTTCGCAGACGGCAGCCGCAGTATTCCCACTCCATCGTCTCCGGGAACTGACTCCAGTCCGGGACAGCGCAGCGCAGCGACACGGCACGGTCTCGGCCCGCACTCTCTTCTTCTCCCACCAGCAATCACCGTAGAAACATAGAAACATAGAAAATAGGTGCAGGAGTAGAGGCCATTCGGCCCTTCGAGCCTGCACCACCATTCAACATGATCATGGCTGATCATCCAACTCAGTATCCCATCCCTGCCTTCTCTCCATACCCCCTGATCCCTTTAGCCACAAGGGCCACATCTAACTCCCTCTTAAATATAGCCAATGAACTGTGTGGCCTCAACTACATTCTGTGGCAGAGAATTCCACAGATTCACCACTCTCTGTGTAAAAAATGTTTTCCTCATCTCGGTCCTAAAAGATTTCCCCTTTATCCTTAAACTGTGTGGCCCCATGTTCTGGACTTCCCCAACATCGGGAACAATCTTCCTGCATCTAGCCTGTCCAACCCCGTAAGAAGTTTGGAACCAGGAGAAAGCAGACCCCCATAGGGAGCAGAGTCAGAACATCTCCCCCTCCTCAACTGCCCCAACCTCCCACTCAAACCAGAACCACAGGTGCACCCGCTCTGAATAACGTCTCAGGAAGGGTCTTCGATGTCTGAAGAAGGGTCTCAACACGGCTGCATGGATGGGGCAGGTTTGGAGGGATATGGGCCAAACGTGGGCAGGTGGGACTAGTGGCCAGTGTGGGCAAGTTGGGCCGATGGACCTGTTTTCACCCTGTATCGCTCTAATCGATGTGAATAAGGGTCTCGACCCGAAACATCACCTATCCATGCCCGAGCAGCGGAGTTACTCCAGCACCAGGAGTGTGTCTCTTTTTTATCGTAAAATGCAAAGCTGGTTGATAGCTCCAGGAATACAGGTGGATAAGGTTTACCACTGCCCTAAACACAGACATCCTATATGATCGAATCAAATCTGGTGCCAGTGTGAGCTGTGTGACACAGTATTTCATTGAAAGGTGCATTATTCTTGACAGCACATGGAGACTCTACCACCAGAGGCCAAAGATTATGCACAAGGTGCTTGTGTTCAGACCAATAGATAAGTGTTCCATGTGATTGAGTACAAATTATGTATTAACTTGGGGCAGAAGATAAGTTTAATTTAATACATTCACCATCCGCAATACATTTATTTTACAATTACCAAGGATGTATTTTCTCGATGTGATCAATAGAAATTTATTCTAAAGTATTGTAACAACCATCAGTTGACAAAAACTCTAATAGTTTGAAGAAGGTAAAGATGGCAAATTCTGTTCATTGACACAACTGTGATTGTGAAATGATTGGTGCGTGTTCAAATCTAACATCTTTGTTTTTGATATTACTGTATCTTTCTGCCGTTAGTATTTGGGGAAGTGGAACTCTGCATCGAAGCTTATTCGGTCCAGAACCATTCCTCATAGTCCTGTCAAATAGGGCGGCATGGTGGCGCAGCGGTAGAGTTACTGCCTCACAGCGCCAGGGACCCAGGTTCCATCCTGACCTCGGGGGGCTGTCGGTACGGAGTTTGCACGTTCTCCCCATGATCTGTGCGGGTTTTCTCCGGGTGCTCTGGTCTCCTCCCACACTCCAAAGACGTGCAGGTTTGTCAGTCAATTGGCTCGGTAATATTGTAAATTGTCCCTAGTATGTGTAGGATAGTGTTAGTGTGCGGGGATCGCTGGTCGGTGTGGACTCGATGGGCTGAAGGGCCTGTTTCCGTGCCGTATCTCTGAACTAAATTGGACCACTACGATTTAGTTGAACTATGACTTGTTCAAAAATGTTCACTTACAAATTATCTTTTTCTTGTGATTTAAAGAAGAAATCAATGCAAATTGCCCTAAAAATCTCTGGTTTTGTTACGTTTTCAGGAATGTTTCCATTTTCTAGTAATTTCTGATGTTTTCCAGTCCAGATGTAGACCTGCAATTATTGGCATTAATTTTTTATATAAAGTGCGGAAGGGTTGCTGTCTTACGGCGCCAGCGACTCGGGTTCAATCCTGACCACAGGTGCTGTCTGTGCGGAGTTTGCACGTTCTCCCCGTGACCACGTGGGTTTTCTCCGGGTGCTCCGGTTTCCTCCCACACTCCAAAGACGTGCGGGTGTTTGTAGGTTAATTGACTCGGTATAAATGTAAAACTGGGTGTAGGAGAGTGTTAGTGTGCAGGGATCGCTGGTCGGCGTGGACTCGCTGGGCCGAAGGGCCTGTTTCCTTGCTGTATGTCTAACGAAGGGAACATTCTGTTCTGACCCTGTGTTGGTTAAACCCGAACCCTGTGGTGTGTTTGTGTGGATTCCACGTGTGCTGAGTGGCTGTTTTTCTTTTTGTAGATGTGTTGTAACATGACCCGCTTGCTGTCTTGTCTCTTGCATCCACCGACTGTATCTCACCTGTTCAGTGTTACTCAGTTATTTTTTTACTCAGATGTTTTCTACTACACTGAGAAGAAGTGGATCGGACAGATGTCGGTTTACACTCGTTACAACAGGTGACTTGTGATATTAGGTGGTGCCTAAATCATACAAATAAACCACCACCAAAATTAACTCTTCTGTTTGCGTCAATAATGTTTTTGTGTGGCATTGAGTTATTGTTGCTGATCGCTCCGTGGCTCAGGGAACCGTACGCCATGCTCCCCATGTTGCAATGAAGATTCAACACTCAATTGGATAGAGTGGATGTGGAGAGGGTGTTTCCACTAGTGGGAGAGTCTAGGACCAGAGGGCCACAGCCTCAGAATTAAGTGACATCCTTTTAGGAAGGAGATGAGGAGGAATATTTTTAATCAGAGGGTGGTGAGTCTGTGGAATTCACTGCCACAGAAGGTTATGGAGGCCAAGTCAATGGATATTTTTAAGGCAGAGATAGATAGATTCTTGATTAGTACGGGTGTCAGGGGTTATGGGGAGAAGGCAGGAGAATGGGGTTAGGAGGGAGAGATAGATCAGGCATGATTGAATGGTGGAGTCGACTCGATGGGCCGAATGGCCTGATTCTGCTCCTGCCACATACGGACTTTTGAAGGAGAAGCAACGAACCAGATTCCATCAGCTCGTGTTTAAGTGATTTTTATTTTTGTACAAAACGGAATATACCAGTTATATGAATCAGATTACACAGAAATATCTCACTCAGCTACATACACTGTGGCACCTCTTCCCAAAAGTACTTCCAAGAACATTTATGCCGAGGAGTCCTGAACAAGCAGATGTCTCTAATTTCAGTATTCCCAAATGCTGTAGTTGATTATTAAACCGTTTTTTTTTTTAACTGGGCCATTTTCCAAGGTTTTTCCAACAGATTTTTCCCCAGCTGTTATCAGGCAACTGAACCGTCCTCTCACCAGCTAGAGAGCGGTCCTGATCTCCCCGCTACCTCATTGGAGACACTCAAACTATCTTTAATCAAACTTTATCTTGCACTAAACGTTAGTTAGATACGGCTCTTAAAGTTAGCGGAGTGAAGAGACATGGGGTGAAGGCAGGAACGGGGTACTGATTGTGGATGATCAGCCGTGATCTCATTGAATGGCGGTGCTGGCTCGAAGGGCCAAATGGCCTCCTCCTGCACCTACTGTCTATTGTCTATTATCCTGTATCTATGAACAGTAGACAGCTGGATTGTAATCATGTACAGTATTTTTGCTGACTGGTTAGCCCGCAACAAAAAGCCTTTCACTGTAGCTCGACACATGTGACAATAACAAGCAAAACTAAACTCTAAGGCTCTAATCTCTTGCGATTCGTATCCATGCGCAAGTGTGCTCTTAGCAACCCTTCTTCACCTGTAGACCTGGATACAGAGTTTAATCAGCCATTTTCCATCATGAGAGACCTCCAAGCAAAGTATGTGCTGGGATAATGGGGGGGCGTTTTGTGTCGACCTTCGGTGTAAACCAGCATCTGCAGTTCCTTCCTACACAAACCAAGCAGGCGTGGTGAGACCGACCAACACTCGAGTCTGCATTGTGTGAATTTATTCACTCAGCTGAGGGATATTTCAGTACAATTGAAAATTGTTTTTCCAGAAACAAGAAGAGATGCAACTAAAGTCAAGTTCGACAAAATTTTGAGACATCTTGAACTCCTGGTAAAGTTTTGAAATCCACTATTTTTGCTGGTACACAATTTCACCCAGACACCCGGCTGGCGAGGGTTACAGTACTGTGGCCCCTGAGAACGTTACAGGAAGGCTGTGGCTGGCAGTAAACATGTTCATTCACACTTGACTGTGCACGGGGGGGCGTCAGTGTCAGTGTGACCTGCTGGTTGTGTGTACCTGGGAGAGGGTCATAGAGTGATACAGTGTGGAAACAGGCCCTTCGGCCCACCTCGCCCATGCCGGCCAACAATGTCCCAGCTACCCTAGTCATAAAGTTTAATGCACCCCACAGGAAGAAACAGCAAATACGTTGCTCCATATAGCATGACAATGGGAAGGGATCGGAGACGTGCATCCTATGGTGTACATCACCCGTCTCCCTCCCCGAACAGTAACCGTCTCGTGTGCGTCGAGAACGGACTTTAAATCGTGAGGTTTATACAAAAAAAAAAACATCTCTCAGCACCATCGTGAGTTACAGAAAAATATGAAAATGATTCCTCTAAAATTACTTGTAGCATATTATCGATATATGTGGAGATTCGTCTCCTGGACCCGGCACCATGGGGGGTCCTCGCGCCCGTCCCCCTCGCCCGTCTCAGCAGGAGCCACAGCTCCTGACACACGACGAGGCCATCTGCCCGCACAGCCCGCTGTTGGCCATCACACCACACTTTGAGTAGTCTCGGCACAGGTCGGCTGCAAGGGGTTGGGGGAGGGGGGCACAGGTCGGCTGACAAGGGGTGGTAACTCCCAGGGGTGTGGGGTGGTGGAGTGGGGGTGGGGTGGTGGGGGTGGTGGGGGGTTGCTGGGTGGGTGTCGGAGGGATGTGGGGGGGGAAGAGAGAAGACATTAGACACTGCGTAACTCCCAGCAAGTTTAGTTGCACCTTCATAAATAAACCTGGGGGGACTGGGAGAGTTGCTGCCTCACAATGTCGGAGACCCGGGTTCCATCCTGACCAAGGGGCCGTTCTGTCCGTGACCTGTGTGGGTTTTCTCCGGGTGCTCCGGTTTCCTCCCACACTCCCACTCCAGGCTTGTAGGTTAAAGGGCTTGGTATCAAAAATATAAATTGTGTGTGTGTGTGTGTGTTAGTTAATGTGCGGGGATCGCTGGCTGGCTGGGACTCGGTGGGACAAAGGACCTGTTTCCACACTAAATTAACTTTGATTAGCACGGGTATCAGGGGCTATGGGGAGAAGGCAGGAGAATGGAGTTAGGAGGGAGAGATAGATTAGCCACGATTGAATGGCGGAGTGGACTTGATGGGCCGAATGGCCTCATTTTGCCCCTATCACTTAAGAATGTATAAAGTGTTTTAATGTTATAAGTGCCCTGATCCAGCACAGGGCGGGGGGGGGTCTCAGTGCAGGTGAGGATCAGGAGATAGACACAAAATGCTGGAGTAACTCAGCGGGACAGGCAGCATCTATGGAGTGAAGGAAATGGGCAACGTTTCGGGCCAAAACCCTCAGTCTGAAGAAGGGTTTCGGCCCGAAACGTTGCCTTTCCTCCTTCCCCGGAGAGAAGGAATGGCCGACTTTTTTCGGGTTGAGGAACGTGGCCCGTTCCTTCTCTCCAGAGACGTGGCCTCACCCGCTGAGTTACTCCAGCATTTTGTGCCGGCCTTCGATTTTACCAGCGTCCGCAGTTCTTTCTTGCACGCGATGATCAGACGACGCGGACTCACCTCTCAGTAGCTCTTCGTGAGCACAGATGGTGCGGATGCAAACTTCCTTGTTGACCACGTAGACTCTGCGGAGGCTGCAGTGCAGAGAGACACAGGGAGACATGAGCACAGAAACAGACCCAGGCGCCGGAGCAGAATTAGGCCATTCGGCCCATCGGCCCCACTCTCCCTCCTAACCCCATTCCCCTTCCATCTCCCCATTAACCCTCGAGCATAGAGTCTTCAGCCCCTGTCCCACTTAGGAAACCTGAACAAAAACCTCTGGAGACTTTGAGCCCCACCCAAGGTTTCCGTGCGGTTCCCGGAGGTTGCCGGAGGTTGCAGGTGGTTGCCGGAGGTTGCAGGTAGTGGAAGCACATAGGGAGACTGACAAAAACCTCCGGGAACCGCACAGAAACTTTGGGTGGGGCGCAAAGTCTCCAGAGGTTTCCGTTCAGGTTTCCTAAGTGGGACAGGGGCATTACAGTGTGGAAACAGGCCCTTCGGCCCACCCCAGCCAACGTGTCCCAGCTACACTCCTCCCACCTGCCTGCGTTTGGCCCATTTCCCTTTGAACCTGTGTCCAGTCTCAATAGACAATAGGTGCAGGAGTAGAGGCCATTTGGCCTTTCAAGCCAGCACCGCCATTCAATGTGAACATGGCTGATCATCCCCAATCAGTACCCCGTTCCTGCCTTCTCCCCATATTCCCTGACTACGCTATTTTTAAGAGCCCTATCTAGCTCTCTCTTGAGAACCTGCCTCCACCGCCTTCTGAGGCAGAGAATTCCACAGACTCATCACTCTCTGTGAGAAAAAGTGTTTCCTCGTCTCCGTTCTAAATGGCTTACTCCTTATTCTTAAACTGTGCGTGGCCCCTGGTTCTCTATTCCGCTCCCTGCCTCAACTGCCTCCTCCGGCAGCTCGTTCCATACACCCACCGCCCCTTGTGTGAAAAGGTTGCACCTCAGGTTCCTATTTTCCCCCATTCACATTAAACCTATGACCCATGTTAAAGACTTCTTAAATTTGTACGTGTTAGGGGTTGAATTAGGCCATTCAGTCCATCAATCATGACTGAATTATCTCTCCCTCCTAACCCCATTCTCCTGCCTTCTCCCCATAACCCCTGACACCCGTACTAATCATGAGATGAGGGTCGGTGATGGAGGTGGAATGTGCTCGGAGATACAGATAAAGCATCTTTGGAAAGCTAAATGTTGGCGGCCTGGTGTGCTTACATGGAAAATAGGTGCAGGAGGAGGCCATTCGGCCCTTCGAGCCAGCACCGCCATTCATTGTTATCATTGCTGATCGTCCCCTATCAATAACCCGTGCCTGCCTTCTCCCCATATCCCTTGACTCTACTAGCCTAAATGAAACGGGTCTTACCTGAAACAGGTGTGCTTACCTGTAAAAACAGAGGCTCTTGAGGCACTGCTTGCAGGGTCTGTGGACAGAATAGAGCCTGGTGCACGGGTACTGCTCCTCCCTGCAGTCTGACGGGCAGAATCAAACAGACGCATCATTGCAGGTTTAGTTTAGTTTAAGAGTGACACAAAATGCCGGCGTAACTTTGGCAGTCACGGTGGGGCAGCGGTAGAGTTGCTGCCGTACAGCGAATGCAGCGCCGGAGACCCGGGTTCGATCCCGACTACGGGCGCTGTCTGTACGGAGTTTGCACGTTCTCCCCGTGACCCGCGTGGGTTTTCCCCCGAGATCTTCGGTTTCCTCCCACACTCCAAAGACTTACAGGTTTGTAGGTTTATTGGCTTGTGGTAAATGTAAAAAATGTCCCTGGTGGGTGGAGGAGAGTGTTAATGTGCGGGGATCGCTGGTCGGCGTGGACTCGGTGGGCCGAAGGGGCCTGTTTCTGCTCTGTGTCTCGAAACTAAACTAAACTCAACTTGACAGGCAGTATTTCTGGAGAGAATGAATGGGTGACATTTCAGGACGAGACCCTTCTTCAGTTTAGTTTAGTTTAGATTATTGTCAGGTGTACCGAGGTACAGGAAGGAACTGCAGATGGTGGATTAAATCGAAGATAGACACAAAATGCTGGAGTAACTCAGCGGGACAGGCAGCAGCATCTCTGGAGAGAAGGAATGGGTGACGTTTTGGGTAGAGACTCTTCTGAAGAGGGAGCGGGAGGAGGTGGAGGGGGGGGCTGGTGAGGGGGAGGAAACCGCAGCGAGTCTAGTTTGGATTATTGTCACATGTACCAAGGCCATTTTGTTTGTTTGTTGGAGTTCCTTCGTGCTCTTGAAACATAGAAACATAGAAATTAGGTGCAGGAGTAGAGGCCATTCGGCCCTTCGAGCCTGCACCGCCATTCAATATGATCATGGCTGATCATCCAACTCAGTATCCCGTACCTGCCTTCTCTCCATACCCCTTGATCCCCTTAGCCACAAGGGCCACATCTAACTCCCTCTTAAATATAGCCAATGAACTGGCCTCAACTACCCTCTGTGGCTGAGAGTTCCAGAGATTCACCACTCTCTCTGTGTGAAAAAAGTTCTTCTCATCTCGGTTTTAAAGGATTTCCCCCTTATCCTTAAGCTGTGACCCCTTGTCCTGGACTTCCCTAACATCGGGAACAATCTTCCTGCATCTAGCCTGTCCAACCCCTTAAGAATTTTGTAAGTTTCTATAAGATCCCCTCTCAATCTCCTAAATTCCAGAGAGTATAAACCAAGTCTATCCAGTCTTTCTTCATAAGACAGTCCTGACATCCCAGGAATCAGTCTGGTGAACCGTCTCTAAACTCCCTCTATGGCAATAATGTCCTTCCTCAGATTTGGGAAATCTTGAGATCTCCAAACATCTGAAAACCAAATTTAAAAATGCACGCCAAACAGATGAGGTTGTAAGAACTCGTTGTAAAAAAACTCTTCTGCGATTACCGTGAGCGGCTGATCGCGCTGTTGGAGATTTTGTCCGTTTTGTTTAGATTTGAGGAAATGGACGTCGCAATTAAAAGTACATATTTCACAAATGATCCCTAATGGTTTCCAGAGACTGGGACAGTGCCAACGTTAAAACAAACAAAAGAACCCAGCGATCGCTCTCAAATAGTCCCTCCAAGAGCGAGCTAGACTTCACGGAGACCTAGCTAGTGTGGTTAATTTAACCCTTTGCTCACCTAAACCAGACCCTTATTGCACTTCAAGGGTAGACAAAAGTGCTGGAGAAACTCAGATTCAGATTCAGATTCAATTTTAATTGTCATTGTCAGTGTACAGTACAGAGACAACGAAATGCATTTATCATCTCCCTGGAAGAGCGACATAGCAAACGATTTGAATAAAATAATAATAAGTGTCTGGGGGGGGGGGGGGGGGTGGTGATTGGCAGTCACCGAGGTACGTTGTTGAGTAGAGTGACAGCCGCCGGAAAGAAGCTGTTCCTCGACCTGCAACGGAGAGACCTGTAGCGCCTCCCGGATGGTAGGAGGGTAAACAGTCCATGGTTGGGGTGAGAGCAGTCCTTGGCGATGCTGAGCGCCCTCCGCAGACAGCGCTTGCTTTGGACAGACTCAATGGAGGGGAGCGAGGAACCGATGATGCGTTGGGCAATGGAGAAACTCAGCGGGTGCAGCAGCATCTACGGAGCAAAGGAAATAGGCAACGTTTCGGGCCGAAACCCGGAAGGGTTTCGGCCCGAAACGTTGCCTATTTCCTATAGTGGAGATTGTTCAACTCTTTGCATGGAGCAAAGGAAATAGGCAAACTTTACCTATTTCCTTCGCTCCATAGATGCTGCTGCACCCGCTGAGTTTCTCCAGCATTTTTTTGTGACTCGAGTTCATTGTTTGGTTACATTAATAGAGACCGCTTGGACAATGGGTCAGGCAGCATCTGTGGATTTTTTTTTGGCGACTGCCGACACTCGTCAGGGTAGCAGCAGGTTGGTCAAAATTTTTCAACATGTTGAAAATCCAGCGGTGACCAGAAAAAGGTACGACTCTCTGGGCGACTACTCACGGCCAAACAGGCGTCACATGTCTCCAAATCTGAGGAAGGACATTATTGCCATAGAGGGAGTGCAGAGACGGTTCACCAGACTGATTCCTGGGATGTCAGGACTGTTTATGAAGAAAGACTGGATAGACTTGGTTTATACTCTCTAGAATTTAGGAGATTGAGGGGGGATCTTATAGAAACTTACAAAATTCTTAAGGGGTTGGACAGGCTAGATGCAGGAAGATTGTTCCCGATGTTAGGGAAGTCCAGGACAAGGGGTCACAGCTTAAGGATAAGGGGGAAATCCTTTAAAACCGAGATGAGAAGAACTTTTTTCACACAGAGAGTGGTGAATCTCTGGAACTCTCTGCCACAGAGGGTAGTTGAGGCCACAGTTCATTGGCTATATTTAAGAGGGAGTTAGATGTGGCCCTTGTGGCTAAGGGGATCAGAGGGTATGGAGAGAAGGCAGGTATGGGATACTGAGTTGGATGATCAGCCAAAAACTCAGCGGGTGCAGCAGCATCTATGGAGCGTAGGAAATAGGCAACGTTTCGTCCCGAAACCCTTCGGGTTTCGACCCGAAACGTTGCCTATTTCCGTTGGGTTTCGGCCCTATTTGTGGCCAGTTGAGGCCACAGTTCATTGGCTATATTTAAGAGGGAGTTAGATGTGGCCCTTGTGGCTAAGGGGATCAGGGGGTATGGAGAGAAGGCAGGTACGGGATACTGAGTTGGATGATCAGCCATGATCATATTGAATGGCGGTGCAGGCTCGAAGGGCCGAATGGCCTACTCCTGCACCTAATTTCTATGTTTCTATGTCGACGTGTCTGCGGATATGACAAGTACAAGCAGTCGCAGAAACAAATCGGGTAAGTGAGACAGGCCTTTTACCACTGGACATAGAATAAAAGTGACAACAGAAATCTGGGAATAGGGGGGGGGTTGCTAAATACAGCTGGGCGCGTTTATTAAGTTATAAAGACTGAAAGCTGGATTGAAGTTTAACTTTTGGAGCAGTTGAGGACTAAAAGTTTGGCCGGGCTGCATGGAGCAGTCCAAGGTCTCCCATGACATTAAAGATTACAATAAGCAGTAACTAGAGATCAGGGTAGCCAAGCCCTGTGGGACAGCAATCCAGGAGGCCTAGTGAGTAACAATGGAGTTACTTACCAAGAGGCCCAGGCTCCGTTGGTTCTGTCTCAAACTGTGTTTCTGTTAAGAAAATGAAAGAATAGCAATGAGCTGTGTCTGAGTGATCACCAACATCTGTTTAAACAGCACATTCCTAACCACCACGGTTTAGTTTGGTTTTAGAGATACAGCGCGGAAACAGGCCCTTCGGCCCACCGAGTCCGTGCCAACCAGCGACCCCCCCCGCACATTAACACTATTCTACACACACTACAATTATGCCGGGCCAATTAGCCCCTCCATGTTTTGCCACAACCTCTCCTTGTAGCTGTTACTCAAGCAAGAGGCACAGAAGTGTCAGAACACACGTGACAATAAACGCAACCAAACTAAACGTGGGCTCAGCGGTGGAGTTGCTGCCTTGCAGCGAACGCAGTGATGGAGATCCGGGTTCGATCCCGACTACGGGCGCTGTCTGTACGGAGTTTGCATGTTCTCCCCGCGACCTGCGTGGGTTTTCTCCGGGATCTGCGGTTTCCTCCCACACTCCAAAGACGTGCAGGTTTGTAGGTTAATTGGCTTGGCGTAAATGTAAAAATTGTCCCCAGTGTGTGTAGTGATCGCTGGTCGGCACAGACTCGGTGGGCCGAAGGGCCTGTTTCCGCGCTTGTATCTCGAAGCTAAATCTAAGCGCTGGAACCTGCACAGAGTTTGTGAAACTGCATTGACAATGGGAGCCTGTGTTTGTGCCCTGCATGGGGGGGTGGGGGGGGGATCTTTCATCAAGAGTTGCTCCGTGAACACACAGGGTCCACAGCTGTTGGCAGCCTTGCTGGAGCTGCATGTCCCACACACACTGATTGCTGTGTGTAATTCCCGCTCTCGTTAGCTCTGCTATTCCCGGGGGCCACGGCCGACTAGAGTGCAAGCAGCTGGGTAGTCACGGCCGTTAGCAGCGAGTGCGCTCTGTGAGGAGCAGCTGGTAGTAATCGGCAGTTGAGGGGCTGGTCGCTGCAGTCAGTCCCGGCCTGCCCCTCTCGTTCACTGTTGTGCCCTCTCCCCCCCCCCCTCCCCACTGCCCCTGGCCACTCCGCCCAACTCTCCTTACACGCTGGCACAGTGGCAGAGCTGCTGCCTCACAGCGCCCGAGTCCCAGGTTCGATCCTGACCACGGGTGCTTGTCTGTACGGAGTCTGGTCGTTCTCCCTGTGACCTGTGTGGGGTTTTTTTGACGGGATCTCTGGTTTCCTCCCACACTCCAAAGACGTACAGGTTGGTAGATTAATTGTCTTGGTATAAATGTGAATTGCGCTGTTCAGGTAGACACAAATGGGTAACGTTTCCGGGCGAGACCCTTCTTCAGTCCCGACCCGTAACGTTCCTTTCCTCTAGAGATTCTGCCTGACCCGCCAAGTTACTCCAGCACTTTGTGTTAGAGTCATAGAGTGCTACAATGTGGAAACAGGCCCTTTGCCCCAACTTGCCCACATCTTAAAGACAGCGGAGTCAGTGGATATGGGGAGAAGGCAGGATAGGGGTACTGATTGTGGATCACATTGGTGGTGCTGGCTCGAAGGGCCGAATGGCCTACTCCTGCACCTATTGTCTATTGTCTATAGTCCCTTGTGTGTGTAGGGCAGTGTTAGTGTACAGGGATCTCTGGTCGGCATGGACTAGGTGGGCCGAAGGGCCTGTTTCCATGCTCTGTCCCTAAACTAAACTTAAGTAAAGTAAATGAAACTCCCTATCTCTGTGTTGCCACACTATATGTAGAACACTTTAACAGCACGCTGTATTCCAAGTTCACATTGACTAATCTTACGAATGATGAACTTTTTAAAAAGTTTCATTTAGAGATACAGCGCGGAAACAGGCCCTTCGGCCCATCGAGTCCGTGCCGACCAGCGATCCCCGCTCACTAGCACCATCCTACACACACACACACACACACGAGGGACAATTTACATTTGTACCAAGCCTGCCAAATGAACTGCACGTCTTTGTAGTGTGGGAGGAAACCCACGCGGTCTCGAGGAGAACGTGCAAACTCCGCGCAGACAGCACCCCTAGACGGGGTGGAAGCCGGGTCTCTGGCGCTGCGTGGCAGCAACTCTACCGCTGCGCCGCCGTTATGTGGGACAAAGTACAGTATGAAGACTTACCTGTATAATCAAAGTCTGGGTTATAATCAGTCGGAGCTGCAGGAAAGAAAAAAACACACAATTAACATTGGCAAGTCGCACCATTACATCACCGGGTTTTTTTTTAAACTAAAAATAACTTTAATCAATTATTTACAAAAATGATATGTACAATAAATAAACCCACCTCCATGATACAAAGCAAAACAAATATTCTGAAATACTGCATATTATATAACTATTTCCCCATGCTTGTCAAAGATTCCACCTCGTTGGAATGTGTTTAATTTGTCTTTATTGTACATTATCTGCGTGCATTTGCGTTTAGAGGTTCATGTGATAGGAGTGGAATTAGGCCATTCGACCCATCAAGTCTACTCTCCCATTCAATCATGCCTGATCTATCTCTCCCTCCTAAACCCATTCTCCTGCCTTCTCCCCATTACCCCTGACACCCGTACAAATCAAGAATCTATCTAACTCTGCCTTAAACACACCGACTGACTTTGCCCCAAACAGCCTTCTGTAGCAAAGAATTCCATAGATTCACCACCCTCTGGCTAAAGAAATTCCTTCCCATCTCCTTCCTAATTCTGAGGCTGTGACGCCTGGTCCTAGACTCTCCCACTAGTGGAAGCATCCTCTCCACATCCACTTTTATCCTGGCCTTTCACTATTCGGAAAGTTTCAACGAGGTCCCCCCCTCTCATCCTTCTAAACTCCAGCGAGTACAAGCCCAGCGCCATCATACAATGACCCAACTCGTTCCATATAACCATATAATCATATAACAATTACAGCACGGAAACAGGCCATCTCGGCCCTACAAGTCCAAACAAATTTTTTTCCCCTTAGTCCCACCTGCCTGCACTCGTACCATTCCCTTCTCATCCATATGCCTATCCAATTTATTTTTAAATGATACCAATGAACCTGCCTCCACCACTTCCACTGGGAGCTCATTCCACACCGCCACCACTCTCTGCGTAAAGAAGTTCCCCCTCATATTACCCCTAAACTTCTGTCCCTTAATTCTGAAGTCATGTCCCTCTTGTTTGAATCTTCCCTATTCTCAAAGGGAAAAGCTTGTCCACATCAACTCTGTCTATCCCTCTCATCATTTTAAAGACCTCTATCAGGTCCCCCCTTAACCTTCTGCGCTCCAGAGAATAAAGACCTAACTTATTCAACCTATCTCTGTAACTTAGTTGTTGAAACCCAGGCAACATTCTAGTAAATCTCCTCTGTACTCTCTCTATTTTTTTCTGGGATCATTTTTCTGGGATCCTGGGATCATTCTCGTAAACCTCCTCCTCCTCGTCCGGGGCTTGTGAAACATCAGCGAGTCGGGATTCTATTGTTCTGTTGATGTTACACAAGACAGCTAAACGCTCTGGGCCGGACAGATTCTTACGTATCGGAGACTGTCCATATTGATCCTCAAAAGGTGGCTGTAAGGCGTACTGTTCAGGATACTGGCCCTGAAGCATCACTGCAAGACAAAGTGGGTGAGAGGTGAAGTTACACACAGATCGAACAGTACAACACTGAACACTGATGTATAGACAGTAACAGCTAGAAAACAACGGGAGGCTCTCGACACAAGGCCGTCTCCCATTCCTTCTGTCCAGAGATGTTGCCTGACCCGGTTTAGTTACTCCAGCGTTTAAGAAGGAACTGCAGATGCTGGAAAATCGAAGGTACACAAAAATGCTGGAGAAACTCAGCAGGTGCAGCAGCATCTATGTGGAGCGAAGGAAATAGGCAACGTTTCGGGCCGAAACCCGAAACGAAGGGTCCTTCGGCCCGAAACGTTGCCTATTTCCTATAGTGGAGATTGTTCAACTCTTTGCATGGAGCGAAGGAAATAGGCAACATTTCGGGCCAAAACCCTTCTTCAGACTGATGGGGGTGGCGGGGAGAAGAAAAGAAAAAGGAGGAGGAGGAGCCCGAGGGCTGAGGAAGGGGAGGAGACAGCAAAGAGAATTCAATGTTCATTTTTTGTTGTGGATCTCCCAATTTTGTTAGCCCTTGCTGTCTCCTCCCATCCCTCAGCCCGCGGTCTCCTCCTCCTCCTCCTTTCTCCTTTCTTCTCCCCGCCACCCCCCCATCCGTCTGAAGAAGGGTTTCGGCCCGAAACGTTGCCTATTTCCTTCGCTCCACATAGATGCTGCTGCACCCGCTGAGTTTCTCCAGCATTTTTGTGTACCATAGTTACTCCAGCATTTTGTTTGTCTCTCTTAGAAACATAGAAATTAGGTGCAGGAGTAGGCCATTCGGCCCTTCGAGCCTGCACCGCCATTCAATATGATCATGGCTGATCATCCAACTCAGTATCCTGTACCTGCCTTCTCTCCATACCCCCTGATCCCTTTAGCCACAAGGGCCACATCTAACTCCCTCTTAAATATAGCCAATGAACTGTGGCCTCAACTACCTTCTGCGGGAGAGAATTCCACAGATTCACCACTCTCTGTGTGAAAAATGTTTTCCTCATCTCGGTCCTAAAAGATTTCCTCCTTATCCTTAAACTGTGACCCCAAGTTCTGGACTTCCCCAACATCGGGAACAATCTTCCTGCATCTAGCCTGTCCAACCCCTTAAGAATTTTGTAAGTTTCTATCAGATCCCCCCCTCAATCTTCTAAATTCTAGCGAGTACAAGCCGAGTCTATCCAGTCTTTCTTCATACAAAACTTTCTCCTGCAAAAAAACAGGGGTGAAACGGTGGCACAACAGGGGTAGAGTCTTTGCCTTACAGCGCCAGAGACCCGGGTACGATCCCGACCAACGCACGGGTGGCCCGGTTTCCTCCCACGCCCCTAAGACGTGCGCGTTTGTAGGTCAATTGGCTTCGGTAACCGTTCCCCGTGTGTGGGACAGTGCTGGTGTACGGGGGGCGATCGCTGGTTGGCGCGGGCCGAAGGGACGGTATCCGCGCTGAATCCCCAATCTACACGAATGAGAACGCCTGCGATATCCAGTGGGTCAGGCGGGCGGTCTGGTCTCAACGTGAACCATCTAATGGTCTCACATCAACTCGGTCTTTCGTCCAGCCCTCCCACACAGAGGGGAGACAAAAGGTGCTGGAGAAACTCAGCGGGTGCAGCAGCATCTACGGAGCAAAGGAAATAGGCGACGTTTCGGGCCGAAACCCTGAAGGAAATAGGCGACGTTTCGGGCCAAAACATAGAAACATAGAAAATAGGTGCAGGAGTAGAGGCCATTCGGCCCTTCGAGCCTGCACCGCCATTCAATATGATCATGGCTGATCATCCAACTCAGTATCCTGTTCCTGCCTTCTCTCTATACCCCCTGATCCCTTTAGCCACAAGGGCCACATCTAACTCCCTCTTAAATATAGCCAATGAACTGTGTGGCCTCAACTACCTTCTGCAGCAGAGAATTCCAGAGATTAACCACTCTCTGTGTGAAAAAAGTTTTCCTCATCCATGTTCTCGGTCCTAAATGATTTCCCCCTTATCCTTAAACTGTGTGACTAAGGAAATAGGTAACGTTTCGGGTCGAAACCCTTCCGGGTTTCGGCCCGAAACGTTGCCTATTTCCATCGCTCCACGTCGATGCCTGCTGCACCCGCTGAGTTTCTCCAGCACCTTTTGTCTACCTTCGATTTTTCCAGCATCTGCACAGTTCCTTCTTAAACACCTCCCACAGAGGGAGCAGCAGGACCCCCCGTGGAGAGGGAATTGGAACGACAGCTCACACCACTTATCATGACTAACAGCCCAGAGATGGGACGCGGTTGCCAAGAAGTTTCGCCCCACGTAATGGAACTTCGACATAAATCGCCTGTCCCATCGCTGCACAAATGATTACACACAATTTACACAAAACACACGAAGGCCTCAGGCCTGCCAAAGCACAGCCACTGGCAATGGGACATCCATGTTGATGCAAGATGTAAATTGCTGGAGTAACTGAGCAGGACTGGCAGCATCTGCATCTACATGAGGGCAGGGAAGATTCAAACAAGAGGGCATGATTTGAGAATTAAGGGACAAAAGTTTAGGGGTAACATGAGGGGGAACTTGAAAGGGAGGGGGAGGGGGGTGGGGTAAGTGGAGAGAGTGGGGAGGGAAGGGTAGGGGGAGAGGTGGAAGAGGGACTGAGGGGTAGGGGGAAGGGGGCGGAGGGAGAAGGGGGTGGGGTAGAGAGGGAAGGGGGGGGGGGGGAGAGAGGGGGGGGGGTGAGGAGGAGGGGGAGATGGGGAGGGGGGGGAGGGAGGTGTGGGGGAGGGGGGGAGATGGGGTACCACCTCCAGTTTAATTGCCTTTTTGGAATATTTTGGAGGACCAAGAAATCAAGAACCAAGAAACTTCTTTCCTCAGAGAGTGGTAGCGGTGTGGAATGAGCTTCCAGTGGAAGTGGTGGAGGCAGGTTCGATTTTATCATTTAAAAATAAATTGGATAGGTACATGGACGGGAATGGAATGGAGGGTTGTGGTCTGAGTGCAGGTAGAAACATAGAAACATAGAAAATAGGTGCAGCAGTAGAGGCCATTCGGCCCTTCGAGCCTGCACCGCCATTCAATATGATCATGGCTGATCATCCAACTCAGTATCCTGTACCTGCCTTCTCTCCATATACCCCTAATCACTTTAGCCACAAGGGCCACATCTAACTCCCTCTTAAATATAGCCAATGAACTGTAGCCTCAACTACCTTCTGTGGCAGAGAATTCCACAGATTCACCACTCTCTCTGTGAAAAATGTTTTCCTCATCTCGGTCCTAAAAGATTTCCCCCTTATCCTTAAACTGTGACCCCTTGTTCTGGACTTCCCCAACATCGGGAACAATCTTCCTGCATCTGGCCTGTCCAACCCCTTAAGGTAGATGGGACTAGGTGAGAGTAAGTGTTCGGCACGGACTAGAAGGGCCGAGATGGCCTGTTTCCGTGCTGTAATTGTTATATGGTTATATTATATGGTTATATCTGTGGAGGGACATAGGCAGTCTACACTTCAGGTCGGGAGGGACCCTTCTTCAGACAGGTCCCCACCCAAAACATCGCCAATCCATTCCCTCCATTGATTCATAAATTCATAAGTTCTAGGAGCAGAATTAGGCCATTCGGCCCATCACGACTACTCCGTCATTCAATCATGGCTGATTTATCTTTCCCTCTCAACCCCATTCTCTTGCCTTCTCCCCGTAACCTCTGACACCTGCACTAATCAAGAATCGGTCAATCTCCACTTTAAAAATACCCAATGACTTGGCCTCCACAGCCGTCTGTGGCAAAGAATTCCGCAGATTCACCACCCTCTGGCTGAAGAAATTCTTCCTCATCTCCCTTCTAAAGGTACATCCTTTTATTCTGATCCCAGACTCTCCCACGAGTGGAAACATCCTCTCATCCACGCTATCTCGTAAGTTGTAATGAGGTCCCCCCTCATCTTTCTAAACTCCAGCGAGTAGAGGCCAAGATTCAAGATTCAAGAGAGTTTATTGTCATATGTCCCTGATAGGACAATGAAATTCTTGCTTTGCTTCAGCACAACAGGACATAGTAGGTATTGACTAGGCCTAGGCCATTCACACTAGTTCTATGCTATCCCACAATCGGATCCACTCCCCTACACACTAGGGGCAATTTCACAGAAGCCAATTAACCTACAAACCCGCACGTCTTTGGAATATGGGAGGAAACCGGAGCACCCGCAGAAAACACGCATGGTCACAGGGAGAACGTGTCAACTCCACACAGACAGCACCCATTGTCAGGATCGAACTTGGGTCTCTCCCGCTTAAAGGCAGCAACTCTACCGCTGAGCCACTGCGCCGTCTGTGGCAATGAATTCCACAGATTCACCACCCTCCGACTAAAGAAATCCCTCCTCATCTCCTTTCTAAAGGTCTGCCCTTTTATTCTGATCTCCATTTTTGCTACACGCCTACAACAGAAGCTTCTGTACCCGCAGCATCCCTGGAGAGAAGGAACGGGCGACATTAAGAGTCTGAAGATGGGTCTCGACCCGAAACATCACCCGTTCCTTCTCTCCAGGGATGCTGCCTGTCCCGCTGAGTCACTCCAGCACTTTTTGTGTGTGTCTTCGGTTTAAACCAGCACCTGCAGTTCCCTCCCGCACACTCTCCCCACTCACCGGGTAGACAGAGAAGCACAAGGCAGGCGGTTTTGCCGGCCATGTCTGCAGTCAAGATGTGGTTGTAGTTCCAGGCGGTCCGTCTGAGGGAAGAATGACAGCGGCATTAGTGGGTAATACCCGAGTGTTCACCAGCTGATCAGAGACCACACATCCCTGAGCACCCCCCCCCCCCCGCATGGAGCTCCCACACAACTCAAACCAGATATAAAACGTAGTTTTGTTTAGTGATACAGCGTGGAAACAGGCCCTTCAGCCCATCGAGTCTATGCCGACCTCATACTGAAGAAGGGTCTCGACCTGAAACCTCACCCATTCCTTCTCTCCAGAGAAGCTGCCTGTCACGCTGAGTTACTCCAGCTTTTAGTGTCTATCCTCGGTGTAAACCAGCATCTGCAGTTCCTTCCGACACATGAGAGAGAGGCCAATACATTTGGCAGGTACCTTTATGTGAGTAATGACTACCCCCTTCACTAGAGGATACATCCAACGCAAGACAATCACGGGTAGCATCAGAGCAGGTTGGCACGGTGGCACAGCGGTAGAGTTGCTGCCTTACAGCGCCAGGGACCCGGGTTCCAGGCTGACTATGTGTGCTTAGTTTAGTAGAGTTCAGAGTCCGCACTGACCAGCGACCCCCGCACAGTAACCTCAGTCTACACACACACACGAGGGACAACTTACAATTACACCAAACCAATTAACCTTCAAACCTGAACTTCTTTGGAGTGTGGGAGGAAACCGGAGCACACGGTAAAAACCCCCACGCAGGTCACGGGGAGAACGGACGAACTCCGTACAGACAGCACCCGTGGTCAGGATCGAACCCGGGTCTCTGGGGCTGTGAGGCAGCAGCACTACCAGCTGCGCCACCGTGTAACAATCCGCAAGTCCAGTAAAGTCCGATCAAAGATAGTCCGAGGGTCACCAATGAGGTAGATAGTAGGTCAGGACTGCTCTCTAGTTGTCGGTGGGATGGTTCAGTTTTCCCCCCAAAGGCCAAAGACGTCCAGGTTTGTGGGTTTAATTGACAATTGTAAATTGTCTCTCATGTGTGTGGTATAGAACTAGTATAGTCTTGTTTAGAGATTCAGCGCAGAAACAGGCTCTGCACCACCAGATCTGTACCAACCCTGTACATCAACACTATCTCACACACACACTAGGGATAATTTACACTTTTACCAATTACCCTACCAACCTGTACGTCTTTGGATAAACAATAGACAATAGGTGAAGGAGTGGAGGTCATTCGGCCCTTCGAGCCAGCACCGCCATTCAATGTGATCATGGCTGATCATCCCCCAATCAGTACCCCGTTCCTGCCTTCCCCCCATATCCCCTGACTCCACTATTATTAAGAGCCCTATCTAGTTCTCTCTTGAAAGCATCGAGAGAACCTGCCTCCACCGCCCTCTGTGAGGCAGAGAATTCCAGATTGTGGGAGCACACCAAAGTTGTCGGAGAAACCCCCACGCCGGTCACGGGGAGAACGTGCAAACTCCAGACAGACAGCACCCGTGGCCCGTGTATGTGGGATTGAGTCCTGTCTCCAGGCTGTGTCTCTAAACTAAACAAATCTAAACTAAGAATACAAACAACTTCAGTGCTGGAATCTTGTGTACACCATAACGTTCTGGAGTAACTAAACAATAGTTAAACAAACGTTCT
This sequence comes from Leucoraja erinaceus, assembly GCF_028641065.1. Taxonomy (NCBI): domain Eukaryota; kingdom Metazoa; phylum Chordata; class Chondrichthyes; order Rajiformes; family Rajidae; genus Leucoraja; species Leucoraja erinaceus. The sequence continues at coordinate 3,000,815 of NC_073406.1, read as the reverse complement.
GGAGTAACTAAACTGGAGCGGGGCCTGACACCACTGCCCCGCGCGGCTGGAATGGCCGCGGACTCTGCGAGCGCACACCGGGGGCTCTAACACCAAGACCCGGCTTTAATGGCCGCGGGACAATCGCCATCGCCAGCCAGGGGCTATGACTTTGACTCTGACATCGGGGGGGGGGGGAGAGTGCAGTGGAGAGATAAGTTTATTTGGCCTTCCATCACAGCTATGTGATGGATGTTTATGTTAAATGTAATTATTGTTGTGTCTGGGGTCTATTTGTATGTAATGTATGGCTGCAGAAACGGCATTTCGTTTGGACCTCCAGGGGTCCAAATGACAATTAAATTGACTCTGACTCTGACTCTGACAACAAACATTTGTGGACGACATGGATATGCAACATTTCAGGCTGGGACTCTGAATACTGAAGAAGGGTCTCGACACGAAACGTCACCTAGTCTTTTTTCCAGAGATGCTGCCCTAGTTACTTGTATCTGCCCGGTTTAAATCAGCATCTACAGTTTCTTGCTACACAACAGAGGATATATCTCTAAATCGCAATGATGGAGCAGAATTGTCGGCTAATGTGTCCCCCCTCCCCACACACCAGTTGCCCTTAGTGCTTGAGGCGACTAAGAAGAAGGGTCTCGACCCAAATCATTCTCTCCAGAACCATTCCTTGTCTCCAGAGATGCTGCCTGTCCCGCTGAGTTACTCCAGCATTTTGTGTCTGTCCGGTTTAAACCAGCATCTGCAGTTCCTTCCTACACATCTCTGGGGAACAAGAATAGGCAATGATTTGTCCGTCTTCCTGTCTGAAGACCATTCATCAGAGTTCAGGGTCCCAACACAAAACGTTGTAATCAGGCAACTGAACCATACGACCGCAACTGGAGAACTCTGATGAAGGGACCCAGACGGAAGACAGGTACATCTCTCTTAGTGCGAGGAGCTGTGGGTTTGGAAGTTGCTAGCTTTTGCTCCAGGATTCCAGGATCTGCAGTCTCTAGGGTAAACCGAAGATAGACGCAAAAAGCTGGAGTAACTCAGCGGGACAGGCAGCATCTCTGGAGAGAAGGAATGGGTGATGTTCGGGTCGAGATCCTTGCTCAGACTGGTTGGGGACAAGGGGAACAAAGAGATATAGACAGTGACGTGGAGACATAAAGAGCAATGTGTGAAAGATATGCAAAAACAGCAACAATGATCATTTTGCATATCTCTAACGAGGCTATTTTGCATATCTTTCATCCATTGTTCCTTATCTCTACGCATCATCGTCTTTATCTCTGAAAGGGTGGGGGAGGGGGGTAAGAGGGGAGTGGGGCGGAGAAGAAGGGGGGGGGAGAGGAGAGAGGGGGGGGGGGGGGAGGGGGGGGGGGGAGGGAGGGGGGGGGGGGGGGGGGGGGGGAGGGGGGGGGGGGGGGGGTGGGGGGGGGGAGGGGGAGAGGGGGGGGGAGGGCGGGGGGTGGGGGGGGGGAGGGAGAGGGGGGGAGAGGGAGGGAGGAGGGGGGGGGAGAGAGAGGGGGGGGGGGGGGGGAGAGGGGAGGGAGGAGGGGGTGAGGGGGGGGGGGGGGGGGGGAGAGGAGGGGGAGGGGGGAGAGGGGTGGGGGGAGTGGGGGAAAGAGAGGAGGGGGGAGGGGGGGGGGGGAGGAGGGGGGAGGGGGGGGGGGGAGAGGGGAAGAGGCGGGTGGGGGGGAGGAGGTGAGGGATAAGTAGTGGATGTGTCTCTCTCCCCCTTTGTCAGGGCTACGGGCTAAGCCATTAGTGACAATTCCTCAGGAAATTTTGTTTTCAAAACAATTAATTAAAACAAAGCTGCAAATCGGAAGCTAAGGAAACCAATATTCATGTCTAAAATACTATCTATTGTAATCATTTTATAACTGGCATTGCTGTAGTGCTGGGATTGTGGATAACGGTCCCAAAGCACTCCAGCAGTCTGATGCAAAGATCTTATAGCAAAGATCTGCTATAAGATCTTTGGTCTGATGAAGGGTCTCGGCCCACAAGGTCACCCACTCCTTCTCTCCAGAGATGCTGCCTGTCCCGCTGAGTTACTGCAGCATTTTGTGTCTGTCTTCAATGGAGTTGTCTCTGCCTGAGATCTGGCTCCATTTTAGCAGATTTGCCCAGTCTGCAGCATTGACTCTCTCTCTCTCACACACCACAAATACATCTGGATACAATTAGTGGCACCTCACACACACACACACACCTCCCCCAACCAACTTCCCCATCCAAAGACCTCACAGCTCAGCAGAACAAAGAGCTGCTTCACTTCTGAGGAACCTCTCCTGGAAAAACAGTTAACTTTTTCTATTTTCTTTGCATATATGAACAGATAAAGAAAAGAGTTAGACGCCACTACCCTCTCAAGACGAGACAGCTCGTATTTATTTTTCTCTCCCCTTGTTCTCTCTCCTGAATGATTAACCATGTGCATCAAGCCCTCAATGTAAGTTGGTAACAGCGATAACTCAAGGGGCACTGCTTGCCTGCAACCCAAGATTCAGATAATCATCACTCTAAACGAGCCCAATATAAAAGGCTTCACCCCCACACCCCAACTTTACATCAGCCCTTGCTTTGCTCAGCTTACGTTAAATTAAACCGGGGGATTAAAGGTTCAGAAGCAGATCCGAAAGACAAGTTTTGGCTGAGGTTAGGGCTTGGAAGTGAATTGAATAACGCAGGTAAAAGAGACGGAGAAGAGGTGAGAAGAGAGGAGAGGAGAGAGGATGGGAGTGGAGAGGAAAGGGAGAAGAGAAGAGATGAGTGGAGAGGAGTGGAGAAGAGAGGAGAGGGAGAGGGAGTGGAGAGGAGTGGAGAGGAGAAGGAGAGGAGTGGAGAGGAGAGGAGTGGAGTGGAGAGGAGTGGAGAAGAGAGGAGAGGGAGAGGAGTGGAGTGGAGAGGAGTGGAGTGGAGAGGAGTGGAGAAGAGAAGAGAGGGAGAGGAGTGGAGAGATGAGTGTTTAGGGGGGAGCAGGTAGACCTGTGCACCCTGATACTGTTGCCCAGTGCATGCCGAACTTGTCCTTACCAGATCCTCCCGTGTAATTCTCAGAGTGAGTCTGACTGAAACACTCTCCAGATGGCACAGCGGCTTCAGCCCAGATGCTGGACTCCACTGGGTCTTAAAGACCCGATGCTCTGCAGCAAGACCAGCCCCAGAAACACATGCAGCTCCCGCCCCCTCCCCTGACCTCAGTCTGAAGAAGGGTCTCGACCCATTCCTTCTCCCCAGAGACGTTGCCTGGCCCGATCAGTTACTCCAGCATTTAGTGTCCATCTATAATTTAGTTTAGTTTGGTTTAGAGATGTACAGTATTTATATTTTTACAAAAAAAAAAATGAAAAGCAAAAAGGGGAAGACATTTGGATTGAATCAGGAGCCCCTTGTGAGCAGTTTGTGCCCCTTTGAAAATCTGGGGCTAGCAACAACACAATGGGCCGAATGGCCTCTTTGTCATTCAAATCCTCACAAAATGTGTGAGATGACAGGGTGAAAGTGCTTGGTCACTAGGGTGGGGGTGGGGGGGGGGGGGGCACAAGGTCCAGGCTTAGTTTTCTTTAGCCACTAGAGGGTGGGCAAACTCCCTGAAAAGCAGGCGGCTGTATCTTTTAAGGCGCATTAGTTTAGTTTAGTACAGTTTAGTTTAGTTTAGAGATACAGCGCGGAAACAGGACCTTCGTACAGACAGCGCCTGTAGTCAGGATCGAGCCCGGGTCTCTGGCGCTGTAAGGCAGCAACTCTACCGCTGCGCCCGTGGCCTCATTCCGCGCTGTATCTCCAAACTAAATTAAAACTGAACTAAAAGGTAGAGAACAAAGACCAGAGCCGGCACCGATGACCAACGAGCCCACAATGGTCCATTGTTGGCTGTGGAGGAGGTGATAACATAGAAACATAGAAACATAGAAATTAGGTGCAGGAGTAGGCCATTCGGCCCTTCGAGCCTGCACTGCCATTCAATATGATCATGGCTGATCATCCAACTCAGTATCCCGTACCTGCCTCCTCTCCATACCCCCTGATCCCCTTAGCCACAAGGGCCACATCTAACTCCCTCTTAAATATAGCCAATGAACTGGCCTCGACTACCCTCTGTGGCAGAGAGTTCCAGAGATTCACCACTCTCTGTGTGAAAAAAAAATAACGGGGGGTTACGAACAGTATAACTAGCAGGACGACAACCAATCTCTTCACAGCCCTTTTGTTCCCCTTCATTCCCCAGTGGCTCCTGTTGGTGTGTGTGAGGAGGAATATGATGGGCTTGATACATCAATGCAACAGTCAGTACTTCTGCAAGGTGGAGTCTGATGACAGTGTACAGTCTACAGGTCCCGTGATAATAGTTGCCTGAGCTGCTCCCTCTGTTTCCAAAGACCCTTATTTCTTGAAGCCTTCTATTCCCGACTACTTCACGTGGTTGAATAATGTGGAGTCTAAAACCCCTGTCCCACGGTACGAGTTCATTCCAAGAGTTTTCCTGAGTTTGCCCTGATTCGAACTCGGAGATTTACGGTAATGGCCACTCGTCGGTACTCTGGGCTCTCGTGGACATTTTTCATCATGTTGAAAAATCTTCACGAGTCTTCCCGTGCTTACCTGCCGTCAGCGAGTCTTCCCGAGTACCTGCCGTTAGCGATAAGAGACGTCCCTGAGCTCCGACGTACCCGCTACGTTCATTCTCCGTGCTTACCATGAGTTTGATTTTTTTTTAAACTCGGGAGAGCTCTTGGAATGAACTTGTACTGTGGGACAGGGCTATAACTTGTGTTTTCTTCTTGTTGTGAGAAAGATTGTTTGCGTGAAGCTGGTAATCAGAGCAAGACGATACACGAGTGCGAGATAGGAACAGAGACGGCTTGTATTCACTGGAATTTAGAAGGATGAGTGGGGATCTTATAGAAACATATACAATCCTTAAGGGATTGGACAGGTTAGATGTTAGATTCCTGAGTTTCCCCTGATTCAAACTCGGAGAATTACAGTAATAGCCGCTCATAGGTACTCGGGGCTCTCATGGAAATTTTTTAACATGTTGAAAAATCTTCACGAGTCTCACGAGCTTACCGCGTTTCCCGAGTACCTGCCGTTAGCGTAACGAGCTGCTAAGAGATGTCCCGAGCTCCGACGTACCCGCTACGTACATTCTAAGTACTTACCACGAGTTTGATTTTTTTTTAAACTCGGGAGAGCTCTTGAATTAGCTCATACAGTGGGACAGCCCCTTAACTCAGTGGGTCAGGCGGCATCTGTGGAGAAAATGAATAGATGACGTTTCGGGCCAAGACCCTTCTTCAGACGCTGATTCCAGCTGCTGAGAAAGTTGAAATTTTTTCCACAGTTCTTGTTTTATATGCGTTTTTTCTATTCTGAATAAAGTTTATTTTGATTTTTTAAAAACATTGCTGAAACGGATTGCCTGGTCATTTATCAGGCTGCTGATTGCGTGACCTTGCTGTGTCGAACGCGCTGAAGTGTCTCTTTGGGAAGACACTACATTTCAAAAGAGAAATGCTTTCAGACATTCTGACACTGTAAACGTTGTAATGATATAGAAAGCCATGTGGACGGTGCTCTCTCAAGGTGACGACATGGGTCTGAGGGGTGTGTTGGAAGTAACTGCAGATGCTGGTCTAAACCAGAGATAGACACAAAATATGCTGGAGTAACTCAGCAGGACAGGCAGCATCTCCGGTGAGAAGGAATGGGTGATGTTTCGGGTCGAGACCCTTCTACAGACTGACGTCAAACCTTCCCTCCCATTCCCATATTGACCTTTCTGTTCTGGGCCTCCTCTATTGTCCGAGTGGTCCCAGCTCAAATTGGAGGAGCAGCACCTCATATTTTGCTTGGGCAGCTAACATCCCAGCGATATGAACAATGCCTTCTTTAACTTCAAGTACCCCTTCCTTTCCCTCTCTCTCCATCCCTCCCCCTTCCCAGCTTTCTGACCAGTCTTACTGTCTCCGACTACATTTTATCTCTGTTTGCTTTGTTGTTACTTCTACCAGCTAGCAATGATCTATTCCTTGATCTCCATTCCCTTTGCCCTGTTTTCACACCTTCGCACTTCCTTATCTATCTCCCCCCCCCCCACCCCCGACTTCAGTTTGAAGATGGGTTATGACCTGAAATGTCACCCATACCTTCTATCCAGGGATGCTGCCTGGCCTGCTGAGTTACTCCAGCATTTTGTGTCTGTCTCTGGTTTAGACATGGGTGAGGCCGCATTTGGAGTATTGTGTTCAATTCTGGGCACAATATAGGAAAGATGTTGTCAAGTTGGAAAGGGTACACAGAGGATTTATGAGGATGTTGCCAAGGCTCAAGGGTCTGAGCTATAGGGAGAGGTTGAGTAGGCTATTGAGTAGTTTCTAGGCCTTGGAGCGCAGGAGGATGAGGGGTGATCTTATGGAGCTTTACAAAAACATGAGAGGAATATTGTTCCCGATGTTGGGGAAGTCCAGGACAAAGGGTCCCAGCTTAAGCATAAGGGGGAAATCCTTTGAGACCGAGATGAGAAAAACATTTTTCACACAGAGAGTGGTGAATCTCTGGAACTCTCTGCCACAGTAACTTTTTTTACACAAAGGGTGGTTGGTGTATGGAACGAGCTGCCAGGGGAGGTAGTCGAGGCAGGGACTATCGCAACGTTTAAGAAACAATTAGGAAATGCAGATGATGGTTTCCAATGAAAACAGACACAAAATGTTGGAGTAACTCAGCGGGTCAGGCAGTAGCTCTGGAGAAAAGGAATAGGTGCCGTTTTGGGACACGTGGATATGATAGGTTTATAGGGATATGGGCCAAACGCAGGCAGGTGGGACTAGTGTAGATGGGACATGTTGGTCGGTGTGGGCAAGTTGGGTTGAGTGGCGTTTCCACGCTGTATCACTCTGTGAGGAACATTATTGCAACCAAAGATCCTATTTGCTATAGGATCTTTGATTGCAACATCACCACAGATGTGCACATGCGCGGTGGCTTGGGCGGGGAGAGGAGGGGAGGGGGGAGCAGCGCGATGACGTATCACGCAGACAAGCGAGGAGGGCGGAGAGCGGGCGAGTTGATGTGGCACGCGGGTGGTCGCGATACGACGGGCCGGCGGGAGGGATGACGCGGCACGTAGGGCGGGCTGTCCGGTGGGAGGGATGACGTGGTTCGCAGGGCGGGCTGTCGAGGAGGGCGGGATGACGCGGTACGCAGGGCGAGGAGGGCGGAGAGCGGCGGGCGGGATTACGTAATACGCAAGGCGGGCTGTCGAGGAGGGCGGGATGCCGCGGTACGCAGGGCGAAGAGGGCGGCAGCGGCGGGCGGGATGACGCGCACGCACGCAGGGCGAGGAGGGCGGAGAGCTGCAGGGCGGGATTACGCGACACGCTGGGCGGGCTGTCGAGGAGGGCGGGATGACGCGGTACGCAGGGCGAGATGACGCGGTACGCAGGGCGAGGAGGGCGGACAGCGGCGGGCGGGATGACGCGGCACGCAGGGCGGCGCTGTCGAGGAGGGCGGAGAGCGGCTGGCGGGAGGGCGGGAGGGAGGGATGAGGAGGAGGTGGCGGTGGTGCTGGCGGCGGCGGGTCGAGCATGGATGCAGGTAAGGAAGGGCGCCGAGGCCGAGGCCGGGCCGCACGGACAGCTCCAGTTCGGCTCAGCGGGATGCGGGGTTCGAACCCCGGGCGGGGCGGGAGTGGGGGTCAAGCCGCTGTGAGGAGGGTCTGAGGGGAAGCATCCGGACGACAAGACAGCCCGGGCTGCAGGTTCGATGCCGGCCTCCCCTCCCCGGGGACATGTCAGGCCAGAGGGCACCGCATTAGTGTGAGTGCGGTCAGGAGATCCCAACTGAGGGGGCCCTGCAGTAGAAATCCGAGGATTATTTCCTTTTGACCTCCTGTCATCGGGGAGAAAGTGCACTCGACTTGAAACATCACCCATTCCTTCTTTCCAGATATGTTGCCTGTCCCGCTGAGTCACCCCAGCTTTGTGTGTCTGTCTTCTAGAACAAGGGTTCCCAACCTGGGATAAATTGCACCTACCCAGGGGGTAAATGTGTTGATTCTGGATTTGTACATATTTTTTTCTCATTGACTGACTGACTGACTGTTTGGTTCTGGTAGACCGGTATCTGTTCATCATTAGTTGTTCATAAATAAGTGCAATAACATTGTTATGTGCTATTAAAGTTGCCAGGGGCGAAAAGGGTTGGGAACCCCTGTTCTAGAACAAGGGTTCCCAACCTGGGGTAAATGGGACGGAAAAAGTTGACAACCCTTGTTCTAGAAGATACAGGAGTCTGAAAACTAACGTGAAGGTTCAGGAGCACTTTCTTCCCACAAATATCAGGCTATTACACACGACAATCTCAAAATAAGACTTTGGGGGGCATTGTTTGTTTTCATATATATTGAGCTTTTTGTTGTTTATTATGGAGTTTACAGAATATTATGTTTTCATTTTTGTTGTAAGTATGAAGTTCGTTGTTCTGTTTTGGGATACGTGACAGTGAAATACTCTTGACTCTCTTGAGGAAGTTGGAATTGACTGGTGGAACTGCCACCTCACAGCGCCACGGAACCGGGACCTCGGGTGTGCTGCCTGTGTGGAGTTTGCATGTTCTCCTTGTGATCATGTGGGTTTCCTCCCATGTCCCAAACGACGTGTAGGTTTGTAGGCCAGTTGGCCTCTGTAAAACTACCCTAATGTGGATGAGAAACATAACATAGAGCTAGTGTGAACGGGTCATCGATGGTCGGTCTGGACTCGATGGGCTGAGGGGCCTGATTCCATGCTGTATTTTAAACTAAATCACACACATCATTTGAAGACCTTTTTTTAGCAACACATCATCGGAATGAGGTTCGGACAAAGTGACAGACCGCTCCGTTTATGATGTTATTCATAAAGCACATCTGTTGTCAGCAAAGTTACAGAAATTCAATGAACCGTCCTATCTTTTGCACGTGGCAGCAGGAGGTTCCCCCCCCACCCCATCGTACTCAGCGGCCCCCAAGGCAATCTTTGCCTCGTGAGGAAGCTGGAGTAAATTCCCACACATCTACTCCTACCCTACAGTTTATTGCAAAACCTAGTCGGTTGTACAATATTCTATGTTTTGTCTGTATAGTAATCTTCAATAATGTTCTGTTGCAAAGCTAACTTTGTTTGTATATAAGCAGCTGCCCTTGAATTAACTCTTATTTTAAAAACCTCAAAATCTATTTTGAGCTATTGTGGTGGAACAAAATACACCGGCAACCCCTTCACCCTTTCACCAACACTATAGAATAATATCGAGGTTTTGCTTCATTTATATTGAGGCTGAAACATAAAGGAAACAGGTTTACCACAGAGAAGTACCTGTTCCCTATACCATCCCAGCTGTTTCTCTGAGTAGTACTGCAACTGACTTGGATGGTCTAGACTAACGTGGCACTCTAAAAGACAAGCATTGTAAGCTTACAGTTTAACCAAGGGAGCATTTTATATCCCAAATCGCCCTGACTTCCCTCCCCTATTTGGGGGAAGGGGAGGGAAGTTATCTTTGTGCCCTCACCATATATTTAATATATTTTTCTGAGGCAAATTGTTATTATCGTATTGCTGTTTGTTCAACGTTACTGTAGCAGAGTAAAATACTGGACTAACTCAGCTGGACAGGCAGCATTTTTGATTGGAAGGAATGGGTTACATTTTGGGTCGAGACACTTCTTCAGACGGAGCGTCAAGGGGTGAGGGAAACGAGATTTGGAAGGATGCGGTGTGAAAATGAGGGATCAAAGGGGACATGGATGAAGGAAAATGTCTGTTATCACACCTTGTATCACACAGACAAAAAAACTGGAAATTGTCATCAACCAATTGTAAGATTTGAATAAGAAAATCTTTGGCGATAAGATATTGGGACAAAAAGATAGAGCCATAGAGGGAGTACAGAGAAGGTTCACCAGACTGATTCCTGGGATGTCAGGACTTTCATATGAAGAAAGACTGGATAGACTCGGCTTGTACTTGCTAGAATTTAGAAGATTGAGAGGGGATCTTATAGAAACTTACAAAATTCTTAAGGGGTTGGATAGGCTAGATGCAGGAAGATTATTCCCGATGTTGGGGAAGTTCAGGACAAGGGGTCACAGTTTAAGGATAAGGGGGAAATCCTTTAGGACCGAGATGAGAAAAAACATTTTTCACACAGAGAGTGGTGAATCTCTGGAACTCTCTGCCACAGAAGGTAGTTGAGGCCAGTTCATTGGCTATATTTAAGAGGGAGTTAGATGTGGCCCTTGTGGCTAAAGGGATCAGGGGGTATGGAGAGAAGGCAGGTACAGGATACTGAGTTGGATGATCAGCCATGATCATATTGAATGGCGGTGCAGGCTCTAAGGGCCGAATGGCCTACTCCTGCACCTAATTTCTATGTTTCTAAGATGTCTCTCAGTAATGAGCCTGAGTGTATTGTAAAAAACTCAACATTTTGTGTTATTTTTTAGCAGAGGTTCAATATTACATTGTCACGTTCCAATGTGTAGAGAAATTATTGTTTTGGATACAATTCAGTAAAATCTTACTATTCATAAGCACAATTATATCCAAGAACTAGAAGTTTTTAAGAAGGAATTGCAGATGCTGGAAAATCGAAGGTAGACAAAAATACTGGAGAAACTCGGCGGGTGAGACAGCATCTATGGAGCGAAGAAAAAGGCAAAATTTCGGGTCGAGGCCCTTCTTCAGACTGATGTGGGGGTGGGGGCGGAAAGAAGAAAGGAAGAGGCGGAGACAGTGGGCTGTGGGAGAGCTGGGAAGGGGAGGGGAAAGAGGGAAATTGGGGAAGTCAGTGTTCATACCGTTGGGGTGCAAGAACTAGAATATTAGATTACACTGAGGCAGGACACAAAGCTGCAACACATCCCTCCCCATCTTGTAACCTTCAAGTTTTAAAGTTTAAAACAATGTGGAATTGTTCAGTCTTAAAAAAAAAAACGGAAACCAGACCTGACTCTTCACTCATTGTAAAATAGTCAATGTAAAATTAAATTCTCTGACCGACCGCCTGTAACAATGTTACAGTATTCAGATTCCTGGAAAATATTGGTCGAACAGTCAAATGAGGCTTTAAATTGTTTTAAAAACATGTCACCCGTGCACACCACCTTCTGGCAAGCTCGAGCTTTTTGTTGCAGAACTTGTTTTAATATTCATAAACCCCCAGATAGGAGGGAAACCAAGAAAGGATGTAAGCAGACGTTTTCAATTTTGCTTTCTTATATATATTCTTTCGCCCCCCCCCAAGGCTGGGGATTTATACTTTCTATGATCATGACTTGTTTGCTTTTCCTACCTGAGAACTGTAGCTTCTTCCCATCTTAGTTTTACTTCATTACAGAGAGATAGAGCGTGGAAACAGGCCTTTCAGCCCACTGAGTCCATACTGACCATCGATCACCTGTACACTAGCACTATCCTACATGGCAGGGACAATTTACAATTAACCTCCAAAGCAGCAGGGTTGTTAAAGGGATGACATGAGGTGGGTCGTGGTTTGGACGAGAGGGTGGGCCTTTTGGCATGCAAGTTTCAGGTCCAAGTCTCACTCCAGTAATGTGAGCACAAATAGCCTAATCTGATTTACCAAGGTACTGCACTGCATGACTAGAATTGCTGTAATTCAGATTTAGTTTTTAGATAAGTCTGAAGAATGGTCTCGACCCGAAACATCACCCATTCCTTCACTTCAGCAATGCTGCACTGCCTGTCCCGCAGAGTTACTCCAGCATTTTGTGTCCATCTTTGGTGTATAACGAGCATCTGCAGTTCCTTCCTATAGATATGGTGTTAAACTGGGCTTCACTCGTTTTCTCAAAAGTACTTAAAATATCTCATGGCACCATTTCTAAAGAGAACTATGGTATTATCTTCAATCTCCCACCCAATATTTATCCCTGAACTAGCCCCACAAATTGCTTCCTACATCAATCCTGTAACTACTGTTTAAAAATCTGTCAATGCACTACACAGTAGATGTTTGGAACTTTATTTAGTGAGTGATTTTCCTCTGTAAAATTACTGTCCTCAGAAACAGGAGATCAGCTCCTTTTAATCAAGGTGGTTATAGAGTCATAGAGCAATTCCTACAAGTTAGCAACATATCACATGTATTTTCGCTTTCAGATTTGCACCATCAGCCAGCCAAATAAATACATTCCTGCCTGCCCCGCTGAGTTACGCCAGCATTTTGTGTCTCTCTTCGATTTAAACCAGCATCTGTAGTTCCTTTCTACACAAACAAAAACCTACAGTCATGGTACATCTGGGCTTACAGTCAAGAAGCTGCTTGTTGCCCGAGTAAGCTGAAGTCATTTTTTGTGCAGTCTATTTGGAGGAAACAGGACATGGATTTCTTGGATACTGTCCAAAGCACACACCCTTTCACAATAACGATGAAGTCAACAATCCATAAAGATGAGCAATTGAATGCTGTTTGTAATACTAGTAAGAATAAACATAGACATAGACATAGAAATTAGGTGCAGGAGTAGGCCATTCGGCCCTTCGAGCCTGCACCGCCATTCAATATAATCATGGCTGATCATCCAACTCAGTATCCTGTACCTGCCTTCTCTCCATACCCCCTGATCCCCTTAGCCACAAGGGCCACATCTAACTCCCTCTTAAATATAGCCAATGAACTGGCCTCAACTACCCTCTGTGGCAGAGAGTTCCAGAGATTCACCACTCTCTGTGTGAAAAAAAAACTGTGTAAGAAGGAACTGTAGATGCTGGTTTAAGCCGAAGATAGACACAAAAAGCTGGAGTAACTCAGGCAGCATCTCTGGAGAGAAGGAATGAGTAACATTTCGGGGCGAGACCCAGTCCGAAGAAGGGTCTCGATCCGAAACGTCACCCATTGGTTCTCTCCAGAGATACTGCCTGTCCCGCTGAGTTATTCCAGGTTTTTGTGTCGATCTGCTGTTTGTAATAACAATGTCTTGCCCACAGCAGTGTTACAAAATATAAACGGGTCTTTTTAATTATTTGCTCTGCCACATGCTTTGAAATTATTTTACCACTTCCTGCATCCTTCCAAATCTTTCCTAATGCCTGTCCACTACTTTGATCACTATACAGTTGGTTGGCACGGTGACGCGGCAGTAGAATTGCTGCCTTACAGTGCCAGTGACCTGGGTTCGATTCCGACTAGGGGTGCTTGTCTGTATGGAGTTTGTTCGTTCTCTCCATGACCTGCGTGGGTTTTCTCCGGGATCTCCGGATTCCTCCCGCACTCCATACGTACGGGTTTGTAGGTTAATTGTCTAGGTATAATTGTGAATTGTCCCTAGTGTATGTAGGATAGTGTTAGTGTGCGGGGTGATGGCTGATCGGCGCAGACTCAGTTTGCAAATGGGCTTGTTTCTGTGCTGTATCTATAAACTAAACTAAACACACACTTGCAGATGTGACTTCATCCACCTAGATCCTAAGCTGTTGAATTTCCTCCCTGGATACAAGGAACTGCAGATGCTGGTTTACCAAAAAAGAGATAAAGTACTTAAGAGGAAAGAAACCTATGTTGGAGTAAGCAGTCTAGGGAGGAAATTCAGATACAAAGTGTCAACGGGTCAGACAGATCCTCTGGTGAATGTAGATAGGTGGTATTTCGGGTGGGACCGTTCTTCAGTCTGGAGAAGATCTGACTTTAAATGTCACTGATCCATGTTCTCCTGACCCACTTTGTTATTCCAGCACTTTGTACATGAATTTATTCCCTAAACTGCTTACTCCCATATACCTTTCCTTCCTCTAAAGTAACTTAAAATTTACTGTGGCAATTTGTTTTATCTGGCCTTGTATATCTTTGGTGCGTGCCTCTGATACATTTTGCATAAGTATCTGGCGATGTTTCCATGTTAAAGTGTAAATGTAAAGTGTTATTGATTTGGACAGAGAGCATGCTTTGGTCTTTGTGCATCTTTGATAAAGGCAGTTCCAGGAAAATGTTTAGACACCAGACCAGCTGTAGCATGATGGAAATTGCTGGGGGATATTCACGACACAAACTGTTGTACAGTTTCAAAATGGAGAGGCTTGTTTTGTTTTGATTTTACCCCTGTTCCTCCATTGCAGGGTAGCTGGAATAATCAAATCTTGTTCCCTGTATTGTTTTATATTTTGCACAGTCAGGGTGAGATAGGCACTGTCTCGTGTACGAAGGAACTGGAGATGCTGGTTTACAGAAAAGATAGACACAAAATGCTGGTATAATTTACAATTATACCAAGCCAATTAACCTACAAACCTGTACGCCTTTGGAGAGTGGGAGGAAAGCGGAGCACCCAGAGAAAACTCACGCAGGTCATGGAGAGAACATACAAACTCCATACAAACAAGCACCCGTAGTCGGGATCGAAACCAGGTTCATTGTTGGTCGAGGGGGAAATGACAATGAGACATACAGTCAAATTAATCGGGAGGATAATGTTCATCAGATGGATTGGTAGATTGCAGATCAATCGGATAGACACCTTGTGATTTCATGGAAATTAAAAGAAGGCACGTTTTCAACCGTCTGAAGAAGGGTCTCGACCCAAACCATCACCCATTCCTTTTCTGCAGAGATGCTGTGTTTAAGAAGGAACTGCAGATGCTGGAAAATCGAAGGTAGACAAAAGTGCTGGAGAAACTCAGCGGGTGCAACGGCATCTATGGAGCAAAGGAAATAGGCAACGTTTCGGGCCGAACCCCGGAAGGGTTTCGGCCCGAAACGTTGCCTATTTCCTATATTGGATATTGTTCATCTCGGGCCGAAACCTTGCATCAGTCTGAAGAAGGGTCTTTCCTTCGCTCCATAGATGCTGCTGCACCCGCTGAGTTTCTCCAGCACTTTTGTCTACATCCAGGGATGCTGTCTGACCCGCTGAGTTTCTTCAGCTTTTTGTGCCTGCCTTCAACTGTCACTATTCTGTTTACCAAGACATTAGCAATCAAAAAACGGTTTGATTGCAGCAGGGATCTGTGCTGTGAACCATTTGTAACCCAGACTGCTTGCAAGTCGGAAATGCAGTCAAGAGCCAAGTTCCCACACAGCAGAAGGTGCCTGCAGCTGCCAGGAAAATGCCTGACACCAGTCAGATTAGAACTTGATTGTAAACTCACTCTACAGATATCCTCAGTTGCTATTTGTAAATACCAGGTAGTAGTTTAGAGTTTAACATTGTGTGCAAAGGCTAATAAGTGATGATCTGAAGAAGGGTCTCAACTCTACAGTGATGATCTGAAGAAGGGTCTCGACCCGAAACGTGGAGAAGCTGCCTGTCCCGCTGAGTTACTCCAGCATTTATTTTTGTGTCTTCCTAGGTGATGGCACTTGGTTGGCAATGATTCTTTTGTTTTTGCATCGTGAATGCACTAATGATAGAAATGGTGGTTTCATTGCCCTTCGGCTTGTTTAGTTTAGAGACACAGTGCGGGAACAGGCTCTTCGGCCCACCGAGTCTGTACTGACCAGCGATCCCCGCACATTAACACAAGCATACACACATTAGGGACAATTTACACTCATACCATGTATACAAACCCAAGCTGATTAACCTGCAAATCTGTACGTCTTTGGAGTGTGGGAGGAAACCGAAGATCTTGGAGAAAACCCACGCAGGTCAAGGGCAGAACGTACAAACTCCGTACAGACAGCACCCGTAGTTGAGATCAAACCCGGGTGTCCGGGCGCTGTAAGGCAGCAACTCTACAGCTTTGCCACCGTGCTGACCTCATTTTTTAATAAATAAAGGCAGGCTTGTGCTTTCCACTTGTGCTTTTATGTATTATGGGATTATTACAATACAATACAGGTGCACAACCTTTTATCCGAAGTTCCAAATAAGGAAAACCTCCGAATAGCGACATTTTTTCAGTCCTTGAAGAAAGGTCCTTGAAAACGTTCACCGAGGGCGGCCCGCAGAGGTGATAGCGGAACCTCCGGTCGGTCCTCGAAGAAAGGGGAACTAAATCCCCATTCATAAAAGAGAAGGTGAGGGTATATTGCGCGGGAGGGTTAATAATTGACAATCTGCTGCTGCCTGCCCGCTGAGTTAAAACGTTCCCACGGTAGACTCACGATACACAGTGTATCGTGAGTCTTGCATGAGAACTTTTTAACTCAGCGGGCAGGCAGCAGCAAATTGTCGCTCCCTTAAGTTTCACCCCCACCTACACCCCTCTGCTTCCCGGCCATGTGTGTGACCCCTTCCCTCCCCTCTCCAGCTCCCCGCCCATTGCACCGGCGCGGGGGTTTTGCACTGTCTTCACGTCGGAGCTAGTGCCAATCACCGGAGACGTCAGGACCAACGGGACACCGGCCCCCAGGCCCACTGCAAGCACGGAGATCCCAGAGACCCACAGCCAGCAGCAGCCCAGCCCCGTTCCAATTCCAGAGGAACACGCTCCCCGTAGGGACCGAAGCTGATGGTGTGCAAGGTGCGTCTTGGTCTTGAGGTTGCGGATGAGGGGGCGCAGCTCGGGCTGTGATGTCTCCGGCCACCCTCTGTACAGGAACTGAGACTGGGAACTGTGGAGTTGTTTGCAGTTGCAGAGGGAGGGGGCAAGGGCGGTACAGTTCCCAGTCTCAGCTCCAGTCCAGAGGGGTGACCGGAGACGTCAGGACCAACGGGACACCGACTGCAAGCACGGAGATCCCAGAGACTCACAGCCAGCAGCAACTCTAGCCCAGCCCCGCTCCAACTCCAGAGGAACCCGGGTTGTGGATGAGGGGGCGCAGCTCGGGCTGTGGGCGAACTGCCACTTGTCGCTGTAGCGGCCCATCGGGGAGCGGGTTCCTGTTGGTCCTGACGTCTCCGGCCATCCCCCTGGACAGGAGCTGAGAGACGTCAGGACCACCAGAAGCTGCTCCCCGATGGGCCGCTACGGCGACGTGGTAGTTCGCCCACAGCCCGAGCTGCACCCCCTCATCGGGACACCGACCCCCAGGCCCACTGCAAGCACGGAGATCCCAGAGACGCACAGCCAGCAACAACTATAGCCCAGCCCCGCTCCAACTCCAGAGGAACCCGGGTTGCGGATGAGGGGGCGCAGCTCGGGCTGTGGGCGAACTGCCACTTGTCGCCGTAGCGGCCCATCGGGCAGCGGATTCCTCTGGAGTTGGAGGGACAGGGAGACACAGCGGCTTTTGAGAATGGTGGGCAATCACTTCCAAAGTTCTGCCCACACAGTCAGTACACCTCTCCTACACTTGTCTCCCACACTAAGATCATCTCGCAGAGAATGATCCCAGCCTAACCCTCCCTATTCTCTCCTATTCTGCAAGAAAAAACTACATTGAACTCAAACTCGCGATCGAGTAACTGCCGGGATCGAGGCGCAAACTCGCGACCTTGCGGATACGAGCCGAGCACTCTACCACTGAGCCAGCCGTTAAAATCTACGCTAAAAATCTTCCATTCCGAAAGCTGAAAAATTCTGAATTACGAAAAGTGTCTGGTCCCAAGGCTTTCGGATAAAAGGTTGTGCACCTGTACAATACAATGTTGATTATATAGGAGTTTGTAATGAATCACATTGAAATTCCTCCTCATCTCCTTTCTGAAGGTATGTCCTTTTATTATGAGGCTGCTCGCTCTGGTTCTGGACTCTCCCATTACTGGAAACATCCATAGGTTATATAGGGTTTACGTTTCTGTGAACTATTCTTAATCCGAATGGTTTACAAGTCAGGACCGTAGCCAGGACCCCAGGCAGCAGAAAATGCCTGTAGCTGCTGGAAAATCCCTGCTGCCGGTCTCTCAATTGCTACTTTGTACAGACAGATCGCACATGAGTCAGGTATTGCTAAATATGTGACAAATTAACCAAATATGTGACACACCATGTGTAGGAAAGAACTCCAGATGCTGGTTTAAATCGAAAGTCTGAGGAAGGGTCTCGACACGAAACGTCACCCATTCCTTCTCTCCAGATATGCTCCCACTGAGTTACTCCAGCATTTTGTGTCTATCTACAAATTAACCAAAATTGTACTCTGAATGCTCCATGCATTTTCTGGCATTCCCGCTTATCGTTTTGAAAAGTCTTCTCGGATGTCCTCCCAACTTTTTTCATGAAGGCAATTCTTTCTGGTGTTTGCAGAGGACTCTTTCCTGAGAATAGATCATTTAAAAAAAAATTCAGAACTGATCTCGTGACACTCCTGGTGATTTTCTTTTCAGTGTCATGAGAATTGTGAAATGTGACATTGCACAAAGCTCGGAGTGAATGAAAGTTTCATTTTGCAGATTGCAAAGAAGCTTGGAATGAGAAATCCCTCCGGGGCAAGTGTAGAAACAACATTGCCGAGTACTGCATAAAGACGCAGACAGAGATGAGATGCAAAACTGTAAAGTTGAAATGAATTGGAAGGGCTAAATTAAAATTGAGCAAGTTTTAAACAGACTTGATGGGTGAAATGGCCTAATTCTGCTCTTAAAAATTATTGATATGAAATATCTTCGCAAGTGTGCCAGTGATTTCTTCTCAATTAGCTTCCCATAATTGCCCATGGTACACTTGGCCAGGCCCCAGAGACTTACTTATCTTTATACGCCTTAACACCTCCAGCACTTTCTCTGACGTAATGTGGACCTGTTTCAAGACAGTTTTATTCTCTTCCCTGAATTCCCTTGCTTTCATAACCTTCTCCATGCAAACATCGATGAGAAAATTTTATTTAAGACCATGCCCATCTACTGTGGCTTCACGACAAGAGTCCGAGGTATACGGTGCAGAAGTTGACCCTGTGGCTCAACTTGTTGAAGCCAACCAAGTCACTTAACTGAGCTAGTCCCACTTGCCTGTGGCTGGCTCATATTCCTTAAAACCTTTCCTATCCATGTATCAGTCCATAGTTGTACATGTCTCTACCACTTCATTCAGCAGCCCGTTCCATGTACACACCGCCTTCTGTGTGGAAAATGTTGTCCCTCGGGTTTCATTTAGATCTTTCCCCTCTTACCTTAAGCCTATGCCTTGGAAAGAAGACTGAGGCCGTTCACCTTATCTATATCCTTAGGTAGACAAAAATGCTGGAGAAACTCAGCGGGTGAGGCAGCATCTATGGAGCGAAGGGATAGGTGACGTTTCGGGTCTCGACCTATTCATTCGCTCCATAGATGCTGCCTCACCCGCTGAGTTTCTCCAGCATTTTTGTGTATCTTCAATTTTTCCAGCATCTGCAGTTCTTTCTTAAACTTATCGATACCCTTGGTGATTTTAAATACATCATCCCTCAGCCACCCATGCCCCAGGGAGAAAAGACCCAGCCTCTTCCTAAAGCGCAAACCTTCCATCTCCACTAACATCTATAAAAGTATTTTTTCGCCCTTTCCAGATGAATGACTACCTTCCCATAGCAGGGCGACTAGAAAATGTATGTGACCCTACAAACATCTTGTACAGCAGCAACATGACATCCTAAAGGCAGACACAGAAAGTTGGAGTAACTCAGCGGGTCAGGCGGCATCTTTGGAGAAAAGGAATAGGTAACGTTTACGGGTTAGAGACCCTTCTTCAGACGCTCCTGTACTCAATACACTAGCAACGATTGCAAGCGTACCAAACACCACCTTCATCTCTCTCTGTCCACCTTTGTTGCCACCTTCATGGAGCTATGCACCGGGCGCCCCTAGGTCTTGCTGTTCTACGACACTCCCTTGGGGCCTGTCATTCAGTACGTAAATCTGTGGAATTCTCTGCCTCAGAGGGCATTGGAGGCAGGTTCTCTGGATGATTTCAAGAGAGAGCTGGATAGGGCTCTTAAAAATAGTGGAGTCAGGGGATATGGGGAGAAGGCAGGAACGGGGGGTACTGATTGGAGATGATCAGCCATGATCACAGTGAATGGCGGTGCTGGCTCGAAGCGGCAAATGGCCCGCTCCTGCACCTATTGTCTATTGTCTATTGCAAGTCCTGTCCTGGTTTGTCCTTCCAAACCGCAACACCCACATTTATCTGAAAGTCAAGAATCTCTGAGAGCTACAGGTTCCAATGCGTAGTTATAACCAACAATTTGTCCTGGACCAACCACATCGAAGCTGGGGCCAATAAAGCACACCAACGGTTCCACTTCCTCAACGGACAAAGGAAGTAACACATGTCTGCAATGACTCTCACCACAGTTGTGCATCTGTAGACGGGTGCACAGTAGAAATCATGCCATTGCCTTGCATCACAGCTTGGTTTGGTGACAACTGTGGCCAAAACTGCAAGAAATTGCAGAGTTGTGGATGTAGCCTGGTCCATCGCACGTGGCCGATTCTCCCCACCATCGCCTCCATCTTCGCTTGATGCTGCCTTGGGAAAGCAGCCAACATAAACAATGATAGTTTTCACCCTAGTTATTCCTGCTTCTCATCTCTTCCATTGGGATAAAAGCTCCAAAAGCATGAAAGCACATACTACCAGATTCAGGACAGTTTCTTCCCCGCTGTTATCAAACGACTGAACGGTCCTCATGACGGATAGTGTACTCCTGTTCTACCAACCTTCGTCATTATGGATCCTTGAGTTTTTCTATAATTGTAATTCAATAATTCTGTAACACGATATTCTGCACTCCTGGTATTGTATTTTCTCCTTGCTCGACCTGTTGGACTTATTTATGGCCCAAGTGTACTCGTGTATGATATGTTTTGACAGGATCACACAAAAAAAAAATCTTTACTGTCTCTCGGTAACGAGCCAATAATAAACCTGCGGAATCTGAAGAAGGGTTTCGGCCCGAAACGTTGTCTATTTCCTTCGCTCCATAGATGCTGCTGCACCCGCTGAGTTTCTCCAGCATTTTTGTCTACCTTCGATTTTCCAGCATCTGCAGTTCCTTCTTAAACATAAACCTGCGGATGCTGGTTTATACCAAAGATAGACAAAAAGAGCAGTAGTAACTCAGCGGGTCATGTAGCCTCCCTGGAGAACATGGATAGCCGACGTTCCCAGTCAGAACCCTTCGGAAACGTTCCAGGAATGTTGCCCGATCCCTTGAGTTAGTGTCTACCGTCGATACCACGGAGCGGAGGCGGCGTTTCGGCTTTCGGCAGCGGCCCGAATCGGAGCTGAGGTGGCGGTGACATCACTTCGGAGGTTCGGCCGCCAGCCCAGTGGACGACCGGGAGCTCGCAGGTTACAGGTTGGTGACCTGTTTCCGGAGCTCCCGCAACCGCAGCTACGTCCACTGGACTGGAGGGCGGCATCTTCGGCCTGGATCACCTCAACGCAGAGGGAGAACAAGGAGGGAAGAGACAGAGACTAAGACTTTTGCCTCCATCGCAGTGAGGAGGTGCTTGGTGAACTCACTGTGGTGGATGTTAATTTGTGTTTATTGTATGTTTTGTTATTTTTATTATTATTGTGTATGACTGCAGGCAACGTAATTTCGTTCAGACCGAAAGGTCTGAATGACAATAAAGGAATCTAATCTAATCTAATTTAATCTAATCTGTTCCACATACACTGAGGTAAATAACAGATTGAAGTAATTAGCTGTGAGTCCAGAACCAGGGGCACAGTTTAAGAATAAGGGGTAGGCCATCAAGAACGGAGATGAGGAAAAACTTTTTCACACAGCGGGTTGTTAATCTGTGGAATTCTCTGCCTCAGAAGGCAGTGGAGGCCAATTCACTGGATGCTTTCAAGAGAGAGTTGGATAGAGCTCTTAACGATATTGGAGTCAGGGGGATATGGGGGAAAAAGGCAGGAATGGGGTACTGATTGTGGATGATCAGCCATGATCACAGTGAATGTCTTTGCAGGCTCGAAGGGCCGAATGGCCTACACCTGCACATGTTGTCCTGCACCTGTTGTCAATTGATTTTAACTCTGCATCTCTCTTAGAGGATCCCTGATCACTTTGCCAGTATTTCCTGCTCTATTTCAGTTTTTCATGATTTTGAGTATAATGTTTTTGGTATTTTAGTACACTCACATAACTCTCTGCTCTTTCACAGATAGCAGTAAGCTGCTGAAGAGCCAGCCGTCGGGTTACGGCACAGTCCGCCACTCTGGCACCACTGTCTCCATGGTAATGTATGGTGGGGTGCTAAGAAGTAACTGATGCTCCATTTTGTCAGAAAAAGTTACTAATGTTTAATATTTCATTCCTTTTTAAAAAAAAAAAAAATTTCATATTCCCTCCTCCGCCACTTTCTGGTTTAGCCTGTACCACTTGAAATTTGACTATGGTCTGTCTAGATCACGAGGACATTATACCAAAAGATATTGTGTACATTTGAAATCTGAGCTTATTTGTTCCATTTCCTCACCTCTATAAAGTATTTTATCCGGGGGTTCATCAGTTCTGGCACAGAGGAGGCAGATCAGATCCACTCTTCACATTATTTCTCTCCATGCTTGAAGTTACCAAATGGGTAGAATAAGTCTTTCTGCAAAGGTTCTTCATGAGGCTGTAAACTCAAATGAGTCGACGCATACAATCTTACACAACAAAGCTGGAGAAACTCAGCGGGTGCAGCAGCACCTATGGAGCGAAGGCAATAGGCAACGTTTACCTATTTCCTTTGCTCCATGCAAAGAGTTGAACAATCTCCACTATAGGAAATAGGCAACGTTTCAGGCCGAAACCCTTCCGGGTTTCGGCCCGAAACGTTGCCTATTTCCTTCACTCCATAGATGCTGCTGCACCCGCTGAGTTTCTCCAGCTTTTTTGTGTACCTTTGATTTTCCAGCATCTGCAGTTCCTTCTTAGACACATACAATCTTGTTTTGAACAGAAAAGTGTTCCTTGGCTTTGTTCATGCTGAGAATTTATACGCAGCAGAATTAAAAAGTTTATAGGATCCAGAAATGGCCTCTTGATGGAGCATAAAATGTGTAGGAAGGAACCGCAGATGTGGGTTTAAACCGAAGATAGACACAAAAATCTGGAGTAACTCAGCGGGTCAGGCAGCATCTCTGGAGAGAAGGAATCGGGTCGCAACCCTTCTTCTGACTGAACAGTTACTCCAGCATTTTGTGCCTATCTTTTGATAGCGCAATTGCCTTGGGTTTTAGATATGTGTAAAATTTGGATATTGCTAATTTCCATAGTTGTGTTAGGTATTTTGCAGTGATCCATTCAGCAAAGTGTATCGTAGTTACTAATTGTGATTCTCTGCTTTTTATGGTCGATAACTTCATGGTGCTAATGCTGATGTATTCTCTGTGCAGGAGGTGACTGGATACAAGCAAGTGAGATGGCGGGTAATTCTCTGCCACATTCTTACTGCACTGACAGTAGGAATACTTTGGCTAGTTTTTTACTGGAAACCAGTGCTGGAAGTGCTTTTTAAGTGCAACCCCTGTCATCTTTGTCAATCTGATTGGGTTGTAATTAAGGTAAGGAAAAAGAAAAATCAGTCCTTGACATGGGATATAACTAGCATCAATGAGGCTTGATGATCAGTTGATAAGTTCTTAACGCAGTAGCAACTATGTGCTGATACCAGCGACCGCCGATATGGGAATTTGGAGCTTCTCAGCTCAAAGCTGATGTTCTCTGTCTGGTTTGTAAAACGTTAGTACGTGTAAAAGTGACTGAATGATTGATCATCAGAAACACTTGAAACTGTTTACCTAGTGAAGAGAGAACGTACATTGACAGCAGTCTGGGAAGTTTCCAGACCTATACAGACAGGTAAATGGATAGACAAGGTTTAGAGTGATATGGGCCAAGTACAGGCAAATGGGACCAAATAATTTTGGGTGATCGATGGTCAGTGTGGACTCGGTGGGCTGAAGGGCCTGTTTCCATGCTGTATCTCTAAACTATAAACTAAAGTTCTAAAGATCAAAATAATAGAGACTAAAATGGTTCAATCATTTTCTTGCAGGATTCATTTAACCAGCGATTTATCGAGCGAGTGAGGACAGAGGAGATTGAGGATGACTGGTTAGTTGCTCTACATTTACTGTAGGAACTTGCTATGTCTGAGCCCTGGCTGGCAGTGGAATTGTCACAAATAGTCTCCGTTTTATCTCTGTGTTCTGTGGATTATTGAATTGATTACTTGAGCATCTGGAGACATTAAGTATGTTCGCTTGCAATCTGAACCCGACACGAGATGACATTAGAAGTACCTGCAACACGATTCATATCAATGCTTGGGCCACAATGTTAATCGGGATTCCTATTCTTGATTGCTAATCTGGAAAGTACAGAACTGTACGGTTAAATTCCTGCCATACAACGCCGGATTCCCGGGTTTGATCCCGACGACAGGTCCCTAATGTGTGTAGGATAGTGTTAATGTGCGGGGATCACTTGTCGGTACGGACTCGACGGGACGAAGGGCCTGTTTCGCGCAGTATCTCGAAACTAAACTAAAAAAAAGACATGGAAGGGTAAAAAAATTTATTTTTATTTTAATAAATAATTAGTTTCCAGCGTATGGATTTAAACTTTGAAGCAGAGAAAATTCACTGGATTTTTCTGTGTGCCTGTTAAATGTATTGTAGCACTCACCCTCCTCTCATCCTAGTCATGCTTTTCAATATGAGCCTGGTTGATTTTCTAGCATTCAGCATCTCTGTGTGACCAAAACAAGAATCCCCTCACCCCAGGCTGATTGAGGTATACTGATTTGGAATTAGCCTGGGCTGTGCCTTTTGCCGTTAGTTTACTTTAGAGATACAGCGGGGAAACAGGCCCTTTGGTCCACCGAATCCGCACCGACCAGCGATCCCCGCACGTCAACACTATCACTACACACACACATACACACACACACACACACACACACACACACACACACACACACACACACACACACACACACACACACACACACACACACACACACACACACACACACACAGGCCAATTTACAATTTTACCAAAGCCAATTCACCTACAAACTCTTTGGAGTACATCTTTGGAGTAGTTTGGGAAACTTATCGAAGGTGAGGTTTGTGAACCATCAGGAGGTAGTTTTCAGGTATGAATACAGTTTGTGGAAAGTGCTGTCGTTCCTCTGCCAGGCTGCATCAATGTCTCTGGTCCAATCCTGCTGTGGTCCGAGTAGGGATGTGTGGATATGCAGGTTGCAGAGTTCTAATACTACCACAGAAAGCTGCAGCTGGAGCTGCCAACTTCTACATCCACGGCCTAAACACTTAGTAGGAGCCATTTATGTTTAAGTTAGTTACTGTTAGTATATTATAGTCATGTCTAGATATTTCTAGTTTGATCTGTTTTGTATGCTTGTGGGAGGGATTTGATACGTAGAAGGGCGTGTCTACATGTGAGGGGGCTGGCGTAGCCACAGAGAGTGGGCTGTGAGTTTAGCCTCGAGGGATGGTGGAGCCAACAGTTTTGACCACACGACTCTACACGCCACCGATGCAACAAGAATGAAAAGTTACTATTTTTATTGGAATAAGAAATACTTGATATGAATCACTTCTTTGTTTCCTCCCCTGGACTGCAACCGTGGAGGAGAGGCTTGTGTACTCCAGTGATCCTGAGAGCTATGCCGGATGGGGTTTCGTATCCCTGGCAGGTTCAACCAAACCGGACAGGTCTCGGGTGAGGAGGCAGACGAAGCAGTCCCTGGTCCTCCAGGTTGGGCCTGGGGTTAACGACCCCACCCTGGGGTAAAAGTGTGAGTTACAGAAACATTGACGAATGAAAACCAAATGGCACACGTGGTTGAAGAAGGTGCCCCAGCGATGGGGAACATGACACTACCCAGCCAAACCCGCAAGGGCGCTGGGAAGCTGACACACCCACTGACGCCAAAGAAATCCATCCTTGTGGGATCATGGAACATCCGAACCATGTTCCAGGTCTGCAAGGCTGCCACAATTGCCAATGAAATGGTGCGCTACAATCTCTGTGTCCTGGGCTTGGCTGAACCAAGATGGACTGTCATATGCTGAGAGAATGGAGCAGCTGGGCTTGTACACTCTGGAGTTTAGAAGGATGAGAGGGGATCTCATTGAAACATATAAGATTGTTAAGGGCTTGGACACGCTAGAGGCAGGAAACATGTTCCCGATGAATAAGGAGTAAGCCATTTAGAACGGAGACGAGGAAACAATTTTTCTCACAGAGAGTGGTGAGTCTGTGGAATTCTCTGCCTCAGAGGGCGGTGGAGGCAGGTTCTCTGGATGCTTTAGAGAGAGAGCTAGATAGGGCTCTTAAAAATAGCGGAGTCAGGGGATATGGGGAGAAGGCAGGAATGGGGTAATGATTGGGGATGATCAGCCATGATCACATTGAATGGCGGTGCTGGCTCGAAGGGCCGAATGGCCTACTCCTGCACCTATTGTCTATTGACACAGCCAGGGGAGATCAACCTGCCACAAACATTACCCGGCAAGCCCTGAAATGGAACCGCCAAGGAAAAAGGAAAAGAGGTCGCCCCAGGAACAGCTGGAGAAGAGGTGTCCAGACAGAAATGTCTGAGCGTGGACTCATCTGGGGAGATCTCGAAAAAACTGCCAACAACCGAGTGTGGAGGAGGACATGTCAATGGCCGGTGCTCCCCAGAGGAGCAAAGGACATAAGAAGAAGTAGAAGAAGACTTCTTTGTTTGTACTACTTCAATAAACGACCAATTAATCAAGAAATAACGAGGGGAAGATTAGTTTTTACAATCTGCGAGTGCGTAAGCTATATCTCTTCGACATCCCCGAGTAGTAATGGCGATCAAAAATTGATCATTGGAAAGTTAAGTAATTGCCATTACACACTTGTCCATATCAGGTGGTGAAATAATTCTTAGCACATGTGCCAGCTCACAGTTTAATGCTCTTCATTTTCTGCTCCTCTATTTTAAAGGTTTGCACCGTCAGCTGAATCTAGCGGCGATGATATGCGAACTACATTGGCCATAGGAGTACTTGAAGATGATTGGAAAGATACATTACAACTACAGAAACAGGAGGAGGTAAGAGATCAGACCAACTACATAACCAGAGAGTCACTGCTGCAATAGGCCCTTTGGCCCAACTCATCCATGCTGTCCAAGGTGCCTTGCTGAGTTAGCCACATTTGCATGAGTTTCCTGGCCATCAACCTGTCCTTTTTAAAAAAAAAGAAAAAAAAAAAAGTTGTAATCGTAGCCTCCCCAACTATTTCCTCTGACAGCTCTATCCATTTTCCCACCTCCCTAATCAGGAAAAAATGCTGCTCTGGCTCAAGGTAAAATCGAAGGTAGGCACAAAATGCTGGAGTAACTCAGCGGGTGAGGCAACGTCTCTGGGGAGAAGGAATGGATGGCATTTCGGGTCGAGACCCTTCTTCAGACTGGTGTCAGTCTGAAATCAGTCTGAAAAAGAGACTTGACCCGAAATGCCATTCATTCCTTCTATCCAGAGATGCTGCCTGTCTCGCTGAGTTACTCCAGCATTTTGTGTTTATCTTCCGTGTAAGTTCCTTTCTACACATGACCTTATCTATGTTCCTCATGATTTTATAAACCTCTACAAGGTCACCCTTCTGCCTCCACGGGTCTGAGCTTATTCAGTCTCTCCTCCTAACTCAAGCCTGCCAGTCCTGGCAACAGTCTGGTGACACTTTTCTGCTCCCATATGTTCAAGAGCAAGTAAAGCATATGATTGATGTGCCGTGTGTCAGAAGGAACTGCATTTGCTGGTTTATACTGAAGTTATACTGAAGTTAGACACAAACTGCTGGAGTAACTCAACGGGACAGGCAACATCCCTGGAGAGAAGGAATGGGTGATGTTTTGGATCGAGACCCTTCTTCAGTCATTCCTGCTCCCAGCACTCTCTGGCCCAAACAAACAAATGACCTCTGATTTGGCATTCAGAGGTGGATGGGAAATAGAAAAAACATTATATTTGATTTTTTTTTTTAAAGTAGAAGTTAGAATATTAAAGTTTACTATATTCATCATCGTTGAAAACATTAGCGACCCAGTGGCGCTGGTTTCCGATGGGAACGGTGACGGATGCACCACACATCTCTGTCCTCCAGTTCCTGTGGACTTCCGCCGTTGGAAGTATAGGATATTGGTGTGTGTGTGTGCTTTATCATCATTCCTTACAATGCTGTGTACGACAGTGATCGTAACTTCTACTGAAGTGTGGATGGCCGTTGGCTCGCTAGAAGCTCATCCATCCGCCCTTTTTGACAGGTCTTACTTTTGGTCCTGCTGGGGGTACACAGCCCCCTCCTCACCTGGCAAACCAGGTGGGGGAGATACGGTTTAGTCGCCGACTATCCGACCATGGAGCAGGTAGCACGGGATTACATGGTACCCGTGGCGGAGGGAACTCCCCCCCGACCTGACTTGAACATAGGTCACACAATAGAGAGACGCACAAATGGGCTGCAGGAGCTTCTGTAAAGGTGCAAGGAAAGAAAAGGACTGCAAGGATAAATGTCTCAGACTGTGACAGGAGAATTGTTAATTTAAAGTATGGAAATGGCAGAAAAATAAAATGAATATTTTATGTCTTATTCCATCTAAGTAGATATAAAAACCTGGCCAAACCTCCCGGTGGATGGTATAGCTGGCTGGTGCTGCTGTGAGTTAATGTTTAATCCGGTGCACAGTCAGTCATTCAAGACAACTGCATTGTTCCCAATGGTTCAATGGTTCGTTATTGTCACGTGCAAAATGCAAACGCTCTTTGAAATCATTTAACAAACAGTCCAGTAGAGTATTGCTGGACCATCCCCGATTAGCAAATGTACAGAAAGTCTACTGAGCCCCGCATGTGTCCATGTGTTGCCGCTGTTTTCCAAGTCTAGTCCACGCTCCATTTGTTGTGAGCGGTGCCCGCTTCAGGCATGCCCCAGGCTGCTGCGGACCTCCAGCCATTGCCTTCCTTGGTCGACCGACAACCCGTGTCCTCTCCTTCCCCCGTCCATCCGCGACTGAACTTGACATAGCGGTCGGTAGGTAGGTCCTCTCCTGCCGGCCTTGCTCCCCTCCTGTCGCATCTGTTGTAGTCGCTGCCTCCATCCTTCCCGTTTCTGATCTTCAATGGCGGTTCGGCCAGCTCCACTGGTTCCAGGCTGCGGGTCGCTGGGTTCTTCGACCATGGGCCGGCTACCGCCTACAGCCCACGGTCTACCAGGTCTTGTAGTCGACTGACTGATGAACCTTGCGTTGGCATTGCACTGATTCAGGCAGATGGAACGTACCTCATTGCACTTGAGACGTGCTCTGTGAAGGATCTTTTGGGAGTTATGAAGCAATTGCTCAATGCAGAGTGCTTGGCCTCTGTCCAGCTTTGGCTGCTAAAGTATTCATGTGAATATCTTTAAGAAGGAACTGCAGATGCTGGAAAAAAATCGAAGGTAGACAAAAATGCTGGAGAAACTCAGCGGGTGAGGCGGCATCTATGGAGAGATGGAATAGGTGACGTTTCAGGTCGAGACCCGAAACGTCACCTATTCCTTCGCTTCATAGATGCGGCCTCACCCGCTGAGTTTCTCCAGCATTTTTATCTACCAATGTGAATATCTTGGTCAGTGATTATTCCAAGGTCATTGCAGATACGGAACTCAATGTCTTGGATGAAAATGCTTAGTGTGGCCAATGTGCCTATATAAGGAACAATCACAGTCGTCTATGAAACACCATCAATGCGTCTGATTATGAGACGCTGGTTTTTGTATTGATTAACAGAACCAGTCTGCATCTTTTTAAAATCTATATGCAGCAAATAAACTGCAGTTTTTCTGACTGGGTGGGTAGTGGCATTTCCCATGTGTTGGAAGAGCCTGCAGTTCCAATACTGGTCTTGTTAGCCAGCTAATAAACCCACAACGCTGCCGTTAGAAGCAGGTCGTCCTTGGTCCCAACACACTGCCTAAGAAGAACATAGAACAGCACAGGAATACCCACAATATGCTGAACATGATGCCAAGTTAAACTGATCTCGTCTGCCTGTACATGATCCATATCCCTCTATTCCTTGCACTTCCATGTGCCCATGTAAAAGTCTCTTAAACATCTCTATCATATCTGCCTCCACCACCATCCCTGGCAATGTTTTCCAGGCCCCACTCAGATCCCTGTGAGTAGCTCCAGTTTGGACAGCATGGTGTTGCTGTGATCAGGGCTCCTTGCAGTTTGAAGCAAGGTCACTTTCTAATCTTCACACATTATGTTTTCCTCAAAAGAAAAGTGTGATTCGATACTACACCTTTGAGGGTTTACGCTACATTTGGATTGAGAAGAAAGGAAGCTTCTGCAAGCTCAGGTAGGTGACCTTATGTGGGAGCAAACTAGCACAGCAACAGGCCCTTCTGCCGACAATGTCCGTGCCTGTTGAACTGAAAACAAACAGTTGAAAACAAAAATAATGGGACTGGATTCAGGAATAACAAGTCAGTTAGCCTGATGTAATTGATGGAAAACTTGTAAAAAAAATCTCTGAGGAACATCCAATGTAAATCACATAGACAGAAACAGATTAAGGACAGATTAAGCTAGCACTGATTTGTTAGTGTCAGAGAAGCAAATAAATATATTGAAGAAAGTATGAGGTGATACATTTGACAAGTATCAAGTCTGTATTGGCCACCAACCTTTGATGAGGGTACACAAAAATGCTGGAGAAACTCAGCGGGTGCAGCAGCATCAATGGAGCGAAGGAAATAGGCAACGTTTCGGGCCAAAACCCTTCTTCAGACTGATAGGGGGAGGTGGGGAGAAGGAAGGAAAAAGGAGGAGGAGGAGGCCGAGGGCTGAGGGAAGGGAGGAGAGGCTAATCTCATCAAACTTTTGATGAGATTAGTTAGGATAAGCGGCAATCTTCTTCAATAATACATTGAGACTAGGGCGGCACTGTGGCCCAGCGATAGAGTTGCTGCCTCACAGCACCAGAGACCAGGATTCCATCCTGACTACGTGTGCTGTCTGTGCGGAGTTTGTATGTTCTCCCCGTGACCTGCGTGGGTTTTCTCAGAGATCTTCGGTTTCCTCCCACACTCCAAAGACGTGTAGGTTTGTTGGTTAGTTGGCTTGGTATAAAAATGTACCAAAATTGTCCCGTGTGTGTGTGTGTGTGTGTGTGTGTGTGTGTGTAGGATGGAGTTGATATGCGGGGAGTGTTGATCGCTGGTCGGCGTGGACCCCAGTGGGCCGAAGGGCCCCTTTCTGCGCTGTATCGCCAAATTAAACTAAACTAAGCCTGTTGTCTCGAGGCCAGGCCACAGATTCAGCCACTTTGCTGCTCATCACATTCTCTAACCACTGTTTGCAAGTTCACCACTCTGTTGGATCTTGAACTGAGTTTTCTTGGTGTTCATGTTTTCTTTTGGCCTGCACGTCTTTGGCATGTGGGAAGATTCCTGAGCACCTGTGGGGAACCCGCTTGGTCATGGGGAGAAAGCGCATGCTCATGCCGACAGCAGCCACCGTCAGGAGCGAGCTTGCTAAGCTGCAGCAGCCCTGAACTGATGCCCCACAGTGCCGCCATGTTCAAAGTGTTTCATTGCCATGTGTCCCAGATGGAACAATGAAATTCTTACTTGCAGCAGCACAACAGAATATGTAAACATAGTACACTGTAAATACAATATAATAAACGAGAGAGAAACTACAGTTCAGTGTGTATATATTTACACACTCACAAATACACATATATATGGTCATATATGGTTAATATATGTGTGTGTGTGTGTTTTACCCATTTTATCGTGCATTTATACCACAAGGTTTGCGTGAGTGAGCGAGTGCGAGTGTGTGCGGTGCTTAATGCTGATCAATTTTTTCCTTTTATTAGTGATCTCGATGAGTCTCTATCATGTGAAGACATTCACAAACAACAGAAGGGACTCAGCACACACAACCAAATTAGAAAGTAAGTCCTTAAGAATCGTAGAAATTCTATATATCCAACAAGATAGAATATTTTGCTGAAATATTTCTGGAAGCAAGAGTTGGTAAAGTTCTGGGGAGATGTATGACGTTGGCTTCAGGCCGAATAAATGATGATCTTATGACTGATTAGTAGTAGCTTCTTGTTGTCACACAAAAGATGTCTGTGCAAGCTTGGTTACAGCGTAAATAAATGTGGTGCTCATTTTGTAGAATGACTCTTCGTCTGTGAAAATCTATGTTGCTGAACCATAAACATCAAGGGAAACCAAGACCACTATTTTGTCATTGTCTGCTTTCTTTACAAGAGGAGGGAGATATTTTTCCAGAAGATGCATGCTCTATCATCAGCCTATGTTGAATAAGCTTTTATCCGTTTGGGTACCTGCAAGAATTCATCGTGATTCTATCATCCTGTAATATTACACGATCTATATCTCAACTGTAATTGTCTGTAACTTCTCAATACCTCTTGATTACGGTGACCTAACTGTGTATCCATCTACTTCAGTTACAAAAATTGTAGGTGACTATTTGAAGAGCTACAATCAATCTCGCTGTAGAGGCAACTGCTGTACTGTAGTACTGACCATAAGCCAGGATTACAACACAGCTAGAAAATATATGTGTGGGTGAAGGGTGAGAACAGGCTTAGATTTATCAGTAGATTCAAGGAACTGCAGATGCTGGTTTACGAAAAGGATACAACGCGCTGGAGTAATTCAGCAGGCTGGGCATCATCCCTGGAGAACATGGATCAGTGATGTTTGCATTGGGCCCTAACCCAAAACATCTCGTTTACTATGTTCTCCACGGAGGCTGCCTGACCTTCCAAATTACTCCAGCACTTTGTGTCCTTTTTACATTTGACAGTGATGTGCAAACATATTTACAGAAGGCTAAGTACTTGTGAGGTATTGCTACCTCTAAGAATTGCCGTGGTAAAAGTTAGACTCTTCTAAATTGCCGTAATGTTTTGTTTAACTTGCAGAAGGCAGGTATATGGGCGAAACGTGATTGAGGTGCTTGTAAAATCATACTTCACACTATTAGTACAGGAGGTGAGTAGAGATGGTCATGTTTCTTTCCATAGAAAAGAGCAATGCTTTTATTTTGGGGTTAGGCAGATTGTGGTGTCTTAATGATTGTGCTGTGGCTTGCTGATGTACGTAACTGGAGTAGCAAAGCCCTGATTAGAGGGGAGTAGATTAGTGGCCATTCATGCATTTACCACCATATACAAATGACGATTTTACTCTATAGAAGAGGAACAAAAACAACTCAAGTTTCTACGATGGTGGTGGGAAGGAAGGAGTGCCCCTTGCACAGTTGGAAGTACTCGGGGGGTGGGGGGACAGAAAACTACAGGGTAAGAGAAAATACTTGCTCGGAAGTAAGTGTTTTCATTGTTGAGGTTTAGTTTAATTTAGTCTAGAGATACAGCGCGGAAACAGGCCCTTCGGCCCACCGGGTCCACGCCGTCCAGCGATCCCCGCATATTAACACTATCATACACACACTAGGGACAATTTTTACATTTACCAACCCGATTTACCTCCATACCCGTACGCCTTTGGAGTGTGGGAGAAAACCGAAAATCTCGGCGAACACCCACGCGGTCACAAGGAGAACGTACAAACTCCGCACAGACAGCACCCGTCGGGATCGAACCCCGGCCTCCGGCGCTACAAGCGCTGTAAGGCAGCAGCTCTGCCGCTGCGACACCGATATTAGAGTCCTGGAATTTCTGCACAGAAAGAGGCCTTTGTCCCGTCGAGTCAGCACCAGCCATCAACAAGCCATTTACATTCATCCGATTTTTAAAATTCTCTGCACATTCCCATTCCCTCCCCCGACCACTCACCTATACACCAGGGTCAATTATACAGAGGCCAATTAACCTACAAACCTGCACATCATTGAGATATGGGAGGAAACCGGAGGATCCAGGAGAAACCCATGTGGTCACAGGGAGAACATGCAAACTCAGCATAGGCAGCATCTGAGGTCAGGATCGAACCCGGGTCTCTGGCGCTGAAGCAGCAGCTCTATGAGCAACAATACTGCGCCGACCAGCGGTCAGATTGCCTTCTGAAGTGGTGCAACAAGCCACTGGTTGCAGTTGTGAACACAGGGTAGCAATAACAGTGGTGGCACAGTAATAGAGCTACTGCCTTACAGGGCAAGAGACCCGGGTTTGATCCTGACAATGGGAGCCGGTCTGTACGGTGTTTGTACCATCTCCCTGTGACCGGCGTGGGTTTTTGCTGGGATCTTCAGTTTCCCCGCACTCTCCAAAGACGTACAGGTTGAAAGATTAATTGGCTTAGTATAAATGTAAAATTGTCCCTCGTGAGTGTAGGATCGCTGGTCGGTGCGGACTCGGTGGGCCGAAAGGCCTGTTTCCGCTCTGTATCTCGAAACTAAACTAAACTATATAGGGTGCAAGTAAGGAAATGAACGCCAGTGTACTGAGGCCAAACATCTTGTGTGCTTGTGTAAGGGCAGGTGGGTCTAAGTGTAATTATAATTTAAGAAACCAGGGTTTTTCTCCATCCTAGTAGCTTGGGCCAAATACATGTTTAAGGTGTCATACATCATATGCACAATAAGGGTCGACCTTCAGCCCTGTGTTATTGAACCTTTATTGGTGGAAGCCAAGAGCTACTAAATTATCTTTGATTCAATTGCAACAGAGAAAGTTAAAAAGGTGAGTATGTTTGATTGATGCTCTCCATGTGTATGCTTGCATGCATGTGAACCATGAGAAGGTTGAATTTTGTAAATGACCCTACAGGTGCTCACAGATCACAGATTCAGGGCGGTCACGGTGGCGCAGCGGTAGAGTTGCTGCCTTACAGCGAATGCAGCGACGGAGGCCAGGGTTCGATCCCCACTACGGGCGCTGTCTGTACGGAGTTTGTACGTTCTCCCCGTGACCTGCATGGGTTTTCTCCGAGATCTTCAGTTTCCTCCCACACTCCAAAGACGTACGTGTTTGTAGGTTAATTGGCTTGGTAAAATATAAAAATTGTCCCTAGTGGGTGTAGGATAGTGTTAATGTGCGGGGATTACTGGTCGGCGCGGACTTGGTGGGCCGAAGGGCCTGTTTCAGCGCTGTATCTCTAAACTAAACTAAATGAACATGTACCATATGGTTTTGGTGCTGGAAAATAACGGATATGGTCCGTATTTTAGCATAATGAATCACGGACGTAAGGGGAAACATAATGAGCGCAGGAAAATATGATGGTGATGGTAAATGAAAGAGTACTTGTAAGAATGATCCAATCTTTAAATTAGTTTAGTTTATTGTCACGTGTACCAAGGTACAGTCTTTTTGTGTAGGCAGTAACTACAGATGCTGGTTTACACCAAAGATAGACACAAAAGGCTGGAGTAACTCAGCGGTGACAGGCAGCATCTCTTAGAGAGAAGGAATGGGTGACATTCAGGGTTGAGACCCTTCCTTTTCTCCAGAGATGCTGCCCGTCCTGCTGAGTTACGCCAGCATTTTGTATCTATCTTCAGTGAAAAGCTTTTGTTGTGTGCTGTCCAGTCAATGGAAAGATTATACATGATTACAATCAAGCTGTCCACAAAGTCCAGGTACAGGATAAAGGGAATAACGTTTAGTGCATGATAGATGAGGAGCATGGTTCAAGTAAGTGATGCTGTTGTTGGAGTCGAGGTTTAAAATAGTGGAGCGTTGTAATGAATGATTGCAGATCCACGTCTGACCAGTACGCACAGAGTTGCCTGGTTTCTGCGCATCTTTTGCTCATTTCTAATTGTATAGGTTTAATTTAGTTAAGTTTATTTTCAAGTCTAAGTTTGATGCTAAACCTTTTTTTTTTTTTCTGTTCCAGGTCTTGAACCCTTTCTACATTTTTCAGATTTTCAGTATTATACTTTGGGTCACTGAGGAGTATTATTACTATGCAGTGTGTATCCTGTTCATCTCCGTGATATCCATTGGTATATCCCTATACCAGACACGCAAGGTACATCATTGGGAGCGGGTAGCAGCGGCTGCCATTGTATGCAGGATCTGAAGCATGATTGCTGGAAATGAAATGAATTTGGTGACTTCATGTTTTTTTGAACGTGAAACAAAAAAGTTAGGTTATATTAGGAAATGGCATCTTGCGGCACAGTCAAACAGTGTGGAAACAGGCCCTTCGGCCCAACTTGCTCATACCAACCAACATGTCCCATCTTCGCCAGTCCCACCTGCCTGCATTTCGCCCTTATCCCTCAAAATCTGTCCTGTCCATGTACCTGTCTAATTGCTTCTTAAACGTTGCGATAGTCCCTGCCTCAACTCCCTCCTCCTTGCATCTTGTAATAAATTTCCATCAACCTAAAATATTTCAATGGTCAGATTTAATTCTGTAGATTTAAGAAGAAAAGTTATTTCTGTTGGAAAATTGGAATGGAGACAATGTTTGTAAATGTGACGCTGATAATTATTTAAAAGTTTAATTGCTTGTTCTACCCTTTTAAATGTGATGAGGCAATCTGCTCTTAGATGTGTACAGCTCGGTGGTTTAACAGACGGATATCAAGAAAATAGCAATGATGTTTGACAGATTTTCCTGTTGTAGATACAGAGATTCAGATACACAGCCCTTCGGTCCACCAAGTCCACGTCAACCAGCAATCTCTGTACAATCGCACTATTCTACACACACACACACGGGACAATTTACAATTTTACAAAACCAATTAACCTACAAGCCTGTACGGCTTTGGCGTGTCCGAGAAAGCCCACGCGGTCACGGGGGGTACGTACAAATTCCGTACAGACAGCACCTGTAGTCAGGATCGAACCCGGGTCTCTGGCGCTACAAGGCAGTATGATGGCAAATATTATTTTTAATTTAGTGCTAAGCAAATGTCAATAAATAAATGAGATTGCTGACTTGGGAATGATTGGACATGAGACAGTAATTCAGTTGGCAGCTTCGGAGTTGGCCTCTGAAGTCCTTGCCCTTGGGTAAGTTGGAGTTAAGCTTCCCATCTGTCGTCTCCTACATCCTGTTCCATGAAATCAACAATCACTTTTTTTGTTAGCTATTTAATACACAGTCTAGCTATAATATGTTAAATACACAAGCTAAATGTTGTCAGGCATACTGATAATTGGATATGTATTCACCTACCCGCAGCAAGCATTTTGCCATCGTTCACAAACACATACAGCACTCGCAATGAACGGAGTGAAAAAAATAAACCACCACAAGCTTTTCATTCCCAACAAATGCAGTAAAAAGTTTAAAGTGCACATGTGCACACGGTGTTGTTGAGTGGAGAGTGCAGATGTCCAACTATTGAACAGAACAGCACAGAATAAGAACAGGCGAATTACAGGCACTCGCCACCCTCTTTGGGGAAAATAAAAATTCCCCACACATCTCCTTTAAACATTGCCCCTCTCACCTTTAAGCTATGACTTTTAGTATTTCATTTTTCCATCCAGGCAAAAATGTTCTGCCTACCCTATCCCGCTCAGAATTTTATACGCCTTGGTAGCTATTATTTAATTTACTAATCAAAAGTGCGTTGAGCTTTAGTGATAAATATATTGTGTGTTGTATTTCATTGATGTGCTTATTAGGCTGTGAAAGGGAAGAATTTTATGAGATAATACTGATTTATCTTCTTTGTACAGCAAAGTGTGACACTGCGGAATATGGTGAAGTTGACACTTAATGTACAGGTCCGTAGAGATACTGGAGGTAAGTGATTGATGTTTATATTGTTACGTACAAAAGTGGACCAATATATAGGTCGTTCTGCCATGCTGCCTGTTTCCATGACATGAATTTGATGTAATATGATAGATGAATAAGATTTGTTTTACACTGGTCAAATTGGTTATAATGTGATTTCAGTCATGAACTGGAAGCAGACACCATGTGTAGGAAGGAACTACGGGTGCTGGTTTCAACCGAAGATTAGACACAAAATGCTGGAGTTATTCAGCGGGACAGGCAGCATATCTCGACCCGAAACGCCACCCGTTCCTTCTCCCCAGAGATGCTGCCTGTCTTGCGGAGCTACTCCAGCATTTTGA
Organism: Leucoraja erinaceus; assembly: GCF_028641065.1. Classification (NCBI taxonomy): domain Eukaryota; kingdom Metazoa; phylum Chordata; class Chondrichthyes; order Rajiformes; family Rajidae; genus Leucoraja; species Leucoraja erinaceus. Next base: position 2,962,896 of record NC_073406.1, on the reverse strand, counting down.
GTTTATCCTCGAAGCAAACACCATTGTCTCTTGAAAACACAAGTTGCCAGTCTCACCACGAAACGGCGTTTAAGCGAGTTGCTTTGGAAACCGAATCGTGCAGCACGGAAACAGGCCCTTCAGCCCAACTTGTCCATGCCGACCAAGATGCCCCATCTAAGCTAGTCCCTTTTGCCTGCAGTGGGCCCATATTCCTCCAAAACCTTTCCTATCCATGGTTTGGAAATAGATAAGCAATAGCTTCTTCTGATACTTGTGCAGCAATACTCTATAGAACAATATAATATACAGCCTTTAGTATCTTTAGCCTGCAGTTGCAAAATAAATGTACAACTATGAAAAACACTGTTGGATTTTAAAACCTGCAGGAAAAATAACTTATTGCAAATCTGAAACTTCTAAGATATTCCTTAAACAATACCTCTTTGACGATTGTCTATAATATTTGGCTTCAAGTCAATTTTATTTTGGTAACACTCAAGTGAAACATCTTGTGAATTCTTTGTGAGCCACTGCCAACACAGGCGAGTTGCGGCTTTACAGCACCAGAAACCCTGTCTGTACGGAGTTTGCACGTTCTCCCAGATTTGTAGGTTACTTAGGTTACTTGGCTTCAGTAAATTGTCCCTAGTGTGTGAGATAAGATCTAGTGCACGGGTGATCATTGGTCGGCGGGGATTCAGTGGGTCAAAGGACCTGTTTCCATGTTGTATCTCTAAACCTAAAACTACATTTAAATGCAACTTGTTCAAGAAGGAACTGCAGATGCTGGAAAATCGAAGGTACACAAAAAAGCTGGAGAAACTCAGCGGGTGCAGCAGCATCTATGGATCGAAGGAAATAGGCAACGTTTCGGGCCGAAACCCTTCACGTAATGCTTTAAAATTTAAAACAAAAATAGATCAGTAGGCAAATTGGCTCCCTTGCGATTTGTGTATCTGTTCATAATTCAGTCACTCAGACATGAAGCATTTTGTAGGTGCACAAAAATGCTGGAGAAACTCAGCGGGTGCAGCAGCATCTATGGAGCGAAGGAAATAGGCAACGTTTCCTTCGCCCCATGCAAAGAGTTGAACAATCTCCACTATAGGAAATAGGTAACGTTTTGGGCCGAAACCCTTCTGGGTTTCTGCCCGAAACGTTGCCTATTTCCTTCGCTCCATAGATGCTGCTGTACCCGCTGAGTTTCTCCAGCTTTTTTGTGTACCTTTAAATGCAACTTGACTGGTTTTCCTGTCCTGCCTTGTGCAATGGCTTGGAGCACAAACTATTCCCCATTCCCCATTTAGTGTCTATACTTTATGGAAAGAAATTTGATCAACAATATGAAAAACTACGCAGAGGTTATTACTGTCCAACTGAACTCATCTAAGTAACTCAATACTAACTAAATATGAGTATATTTATTAATATTCATTTGTACTTCTGTATTTGTATTTCTGCCTGTTAGTTTGCAATTTTATTAGAACCCGCTGATATTCAGTAGATTTGAAATGAGCCACTGCTTTGCACAATCCCTTATAGCCTTGCAACAAGTTCATTTCTGGCCTTTCCTGCTAGCTTTTGCCTAAGGACCAAAGAAAGGAATTTGGGAATAAGCATGTTATGTATTTCTGATGATAACAGTAGGTTTAGCTCCATCCAGCAGCATTTATCTTCACATTCTTTCCAAATAATCAGTGTAATAACCTTGTGTTTTATATGTTTGGTTGTAAATCAAACTAAAATTTGGTGTATTGGTCATGTCCTTGAAGTTTGGTTTTTGCTTGTATTGCATACTCCGTTGCTAATGAGTTCATAAGATCATAAGTGATAGGAGCAGAATTAGGCCGTTCGGCCCATCAAGTCTCCTCCGCCATTCAATCATGGCTGGATCCATCTCTCCCTCCCAACCCCATTCCCCTGCCTTCTCCCCATAACCTCTGACACCTGTACTAATCAAGAATCTATCTATCTCTGCCTTAAATGTATCCACTGACTTGGCCCCCACAGCCGTCTGTGGCAAAGAATTCCACAGATTCACCACCCTCTGACTAAAGAAGGGTTCACTGGTCTTTTTTGTCTACAGAAGTGGAAATGGTGAATTCTCAGCATCTGGTTCCTGGTGACTGCATAGTGATCGCTGAAGATGGAGTTCAGGTTCCTTGTGATGCAGCACTTCTTACAGGAGAGTGTATGGTCAATGAGAGCATGCTGACAGGTGAGAGCCGAACATCGTCCCGTTCTCCCCCCGGAGTCTCCCGTTCCCTTAGTGACACAGTGCTGGAGACCCGGGTTCGATCCCGACTACGGATGCTGTCTGTACGGAGTTTGCACACTCTCCTCCTGGCTAACAATGATCTATTCTACATTTTTCTTGATTCTCATCCCCGTTTTCACACCTTGCCCTCCCTTATCTCTGTGTGCCTCCCTCTCCCCTGACTCTCAGTCTGAAGGAGGGTCTCGACCCGAAACGTCACCCATGCTTTCTATCCAGAGATGCTGCCTGTCCCCCTGGCATCTTCTCGTTGCTTCTGCCACCTATTAGGATAAGCAGTATTGATGGAATGACGAACTGTGCGCTGCAGGAATATTTCAAAAAGGCACCCGACAAACTTTTATTACTGCTGTGTGATATTTTTCCAGGTGAGAGTGTACCGGTGATGAAGACGCCTCTACCTGATCAAGATGTGAACTATTCCTCTGAAGAACACAAACGCCACACCCTTTTCTGTGGCACCCAGGTTGTACAGTCAAAGAGCTACAGCGAGGAGCAACCCGTTTTTTGGCCGTGGTAGTGAGAACAGGTACTGACTGGACACGAGCGGGGTCCGATTAAAACCAGAATAAGAGTTTAGTGATGTTAATTGAGTAGAAATATAAAAAATAGGTGCAGGAGTAGAGGCCATTTGGCCCTTTGAGCCAGCACTGCCACTCAATATGATCATGGCTGATCATCCAAAATCTGTACCCCTTTCCTGCGTTCTCCCCATATCTGTGGCATTCTGTGCCTCGGAGGGCGGTTCTCTGGATACTTTCAAGGGAGAGCTAGATAGGGCTCTTAAAGATAGCGTAGTCAGGGTATATGGGGGGGAAGGCAGGAACGGGGCACCCACTGAGTTTCTCCAGCATTTGTGTCTACCTTCGATTTTCCAGCATCTGCAGTTCCTTCTCAAACATGAAATTAAAGTGACGAGTGGAAAGGATTGGGGGATGGGGGAGGAGGGGGGAGAGAGGGGGAGGGGAGTCAGTCTACCCCATGACAGAAGGGGGAGGAGTTGTACAGTTTGATAGCCACAGGGAAAAAGGATATGTGGCGTTCTGTGCTGCATCTTGGTGGAACCAGTCTGTTGCTGAAGGTGCTCCTCAGGGTGACCAGTGTGTCACGGAAGGGGTGAGGAGCTGTATTGTCCAGGATGCTCCACAACTTGGGGATATTTAGTAAACCGGGTTTGCCAGAGCACTCTGCTACAGTGCGAGCTTTGTGAGTTGGGACAATTAATTCCTTAATTCCCTTTCTATGCAGGCTTTTGCACGAGCAAAGGAGAACTGATCAGTTCCATTCTGTATCCCAAGCCTTTGGGATTTAAGTTCTACAAAGATGCTATGAAGTTCATTATCTTTCTGGGAGTTCTCGGTAGGTGTTGTTGTTTATTACGTTGGGGATAGTTGTTGCCATTATGACACTTTACTTCCTTCTGTGACGACACACCTGGTATAGACACGCCCTTGCTAAATACCAGGTGGAGAGTGAAGGGCCACAGCGTTCTACAGCAGCCATGAGATGCTGAGAGTTTGACACAATAGTAGAGTGCCCGGCAGGTGAAGGAGCATTGCCGGAGAGAGTAACGGAGTCAACATGGTAGATCAGTGACCCTTCCTTCAACCGTTCTGTCATATTGACACCATTTCTGGGGGGAAGCTGCGGGAGGAACTCAGTGGGCCAGGCACCACCTGTGGAGAGGCTCTGCACCCTCTGTCATGTATCAGTACCTTCTCGACCCATCCCCGTCGCTCCCGCAGGCTGTATCGGGTCAGAAGATCAATTTTGTTCTGACATTGCCCGTGGCCCGACAACACTACCAACGCCACACGGTGGCGCAGCAGTAGAGTTGCGGCCCCACCGCGCCAGAGACCCGGGTTCAATCCCAACTACGGGTGCTGCACGTGAGTTTGTGCGTTCTCCCCGTGACTTACATGGGTTTTCTCCGGGTGCTCCGGTTTCCTCCCACGCTCCGAAGACGTACAGATATAGACACAAAAAGCTGGAGTAACTCAGCGGGACAGGCAGCATCTCTGGAGAGAAGGAATGGGTGATGTTTCGGGTCGAGACCCTTTTTTTAGACTTGGTCTTCAGTCTGAAAAAGGGTCTTGACCCGGAACACCACCCATTCCTTCTCTCCAGAGACGCTGCCTGTCCCGCTGAGTTACTCCAGCTTTTTGTGTCCATCTCCAGATTTATAGGTTAATTGGCTTCTGTAAATTGTCCCTAGAGTGTGCAGGATAGTCCTGGTGTACGGGGTGATCGCTGGCCGACGTGGGCCGAGAGGTGAGCTTTCACGCTGCATCTGTAAACATAACTAAACCTCAATTGGCAAAGTATTGGCATGAGTCAATGCCTTCAGGCAAACCAGCGAGAAACATAAAGTGCAGCAAGGAAGGTGACTCGACTCAATTACTGCGAGCCTGGGTGCCTCACAGACCAGGACATGGGGTATAAAACTAGCATTAGATTTCATTTAATACCACCTATTGAATTTTTTTTTAACATTTGTTTTTACAGCTTTGATTGGAGACATATACAGCATAGTGATTCTAGAAAAACAGAAGGTAAGTGGTTTGAGACTTGTCCTTATTTAGTCTGGCAGGTCTGGAATTTCCCACCCCCCACGGGTACCATGTAACCCCCCTCTCCCCTGTGCCCACCTGAACTAACATCCATTTCTCCCCTTCCATCTAGACTCTCTCCTCTGGCTTCACAAGTCACTTCCTGTCCTTATCTCACACCTTTTCACCTTTTTGTCGTTTCATCTCTGTCCTTTGTCCAACCATCTGATTATAAAACCAACCCCTCTCACCTAAACCAACATCACTTGTCAGGATTTGGTGACCTATCCATGTTCTCCAGAGATGCTGCCTGACCCACTGAGTTACTCTTGCGCATTCAATCTTTTTTTTTGTAAACCAGTATCTGCATTTCCCGTGTCTTCAGTTCTTTTCAGACAGGTTTTGCCTCCTCTGTAGTTTCCTGTTCTGTCCTTGTTAATATGTGTGGGTTTCCCTGTGATCATTTTCCTGGCATCATTCCTCCCCTGGCATGTGTAGGTGTCGGTGGGACGTGTGGTGACGCGTATCCTCGATCTGATCACCATCATAATTCCGCCCGCACTACCCGCCGCGATGACTGTTGGCACCATCTACGCCCAAGACCGACTGAAAAAATACGGGATATTTTGTATCAGTCCCCCGCGCATCAACATTTGCGGCAAGTTGAAGCTCATCTGTTTTGATAAGGTGAGGTCCATTTACATTGACTCCATTTAACACCTGATAGATGTGAGCGTATGGACCTCGCAGGTGGGTGGGATCCATCTACACCCCGCGCTGCCTCGTCAAGGCCACCTGCATAATCAAGGACAAGTCACACCCTGGCCAACTCCCTCTTCCTCCACACTCCCATCGGGCAAAAGGTATAGAAATGTGAAAACGCACAAAAATATATAGCAATATGAAAATGCACACCTCCAGATTCAGGGACAGTTTCTTCCCAGCTGTTATCAGATAACTGAACCATAGAAACATAGAAATTAGGTGCAGGAGTAGGCCATTCGGCCCTTCGAGCCTGCACCGCCATTCAATAATGATCATGGCTGATCATCCAACTCAGTATCCCGTACCTGTCTTCTCTCCATACCATCTGATCCCCTTAGCCACAATGGCTACATCTAACTCACTCTTAAATATAGCCAATGAACTGGCATCAACTACCCTCTGTGGCAGAGAGTTCCAGAGATTCACCACTCTCTGTGTGAAAAAAGGTTCTTCTCATCTCGGTTTTAATGGATTTCCCCCTTATCCTTAAGCTGTGACCCCTTGTCCTGGACTTCCCCAACATCGGGAGCAATCTTCCTGCATCTAGCCTGTCCAACCCCTTAACCATCCCACCAACAACTAGAGAGCGGTCCTGAACTGCCATCTACCTCATTGGAGACCCTGGGGCTATTTTTGATTGGTCTTTACTAGACTTTATCTTGCGCTGAATGTTATTCAAGTTATTCCCTTTATCATATATTTGTACATGATTGTAATCATGTGATGTTTTTCCACTGACTGGTTAACATGCAACAGAAGCTTTCCACTGTACCTCGGTACACATGACAATAAACTTAATGAAACTAGGATGTACAAGAGAAAGTGATGCTAGATTGGATTTCTGGGCTATTGAATAATCGCTAAGTGAATGAATGAATGAAGATTTTATTGTCACATGTGACAAATCACAGTGAAATTCTTTGATTTTCATACCCAAGGTATGTAAAGAGTGGCCACATAAAGGGCGTGACAAAGTTTCACCAGCCGTTCTCAAGTTATGATGTGTTTTTCTCAGACAGGAACACTAACAGAGGAAGGTCTGGACTATTGGGGAGTGGCACTGGCAACAGACAAGAACTTTGATCCGATTATCCACGACACCCAGCACCTCGGGAGCAGTCGGATGCTGCATGCCCTGGCCACGTGTCACAGCGTCACACTGCTCAACAACCAGCCGATCGGTGACCCACTCGACCTGAAGATGATCGAGTCAACTGGTTGGGTGAGTCAACTCTCAGACTAGTTTGTGTTGGAAGAAACTGCAGGTGCTGGTTTACACCGAAGGTAGACACAATGCTGGAGTAACTCAGCGGGACAGGCAGCATCACCGGAGAGTAGGAATGGGTGACGTTTCGGTCTTGTTTTTCCAGTGTAGTTCACAGATACAGCATGGAAACGGGGCCTTCCACGCCGACCATCGATCACCCTTATTCTGGTTCAATGTTATCTCACATTTGCATCCTACACACTAGGGGTGATTTACAGAAGCCAATTAACCTATGTCTCGGGTCTAGACCCTTCCTCTGACTGAGAGTCGGGGAAGAGAGAAGCTAGAGATGTAAACGATGATATAGAGCGATCTAGAACAAATGAAGGTAGACAAAAATACTGGAGAAACTCAGCGGGTGAGGCAGCATCTATGGAGCGAAGGAAAAAGGCAACCTTTCGGGTCGAGACCGAAACTTCACCTATTCCTTCGCTCCATAAATGTTGCCTCACCCGCTGAGTTTCTCCAGCATTTTTGTCTACCTAAGGATATAGATAAGGTGAACGGCCTCAGTCTTCTTTCCAAGGTAGGGAAGTCAAAAAGTAGAAGGCATAGGCTTACGTTGCCTTTTTCCTTCGCTCCATAGATGCTGCCTCACCCGCTGAGTTTCTCCAGCATTTTTGTCTACCTTCCATTTTCCAGCACCTGCAGTTCCTTCATAAACGATAGAACAGATGAATGAAAGATATGCAATAGAAAAGTAACGATGATAAAGAAATATGTACTCTATTTTCAGACTCTGAATGATGAGGTTACAAACTTGGACACAAGCAGAACGTTTGGAATGAAAGTTCTAGCTGTGATGAAGCCTCCACTGGTGGAAGAACAGCCTTATGGAAGTGTGAGTGTCCTGGTTTAGTGGTTGTGATACTGAGACAGAATTGTCAGTATTACATTGTTACGTGTGAATCTGTTTTTTGAATTGGTCCTAAATGAAGCGTTCCATCAACCATGTCAGTGAGGAGTAACCAGAAATGCCCAGGTGGTGGAAACAAGGAACTGCAGAAAGCGCTGGTTTACATTTCTTTTGGAGTATCTCAATGCTGAGTTACTCCAGCTTTTTGTGTCTACGGTTTACACCAGCATCTGTACTTCCTTCCTACACAATAAGGAGTTGCCTGTTGGTTGAAGCAGGAAAGACGAAGCACAACTATTTAACCAGATTCCCACAGTTCGCACCTTCGGAAAAGAATAAAGGAAGTAAAAAGTGGACATTGTTACAAGTATAAAACCCTGTATCATCTGTGATAGTTTACCCTGTGTATAAAACCCTGTATCATCTGTGATACAGTTTTCCCTGTGTATAAAACCCTGTATCATCTGTGATACAGTTTTCCCTGTGTATAAAACCCTGTATCATCTGTGATACAGTTTACCTTGTGTATTAAACCCTGTAACCCTGTTCCTCTAGCAGTTTGTTCTAACTGCTTGCGTCTATTTTTGTTATTATAGAGACTTACAGTGTGGAGACAGGCCCTTCGGCCCAACTTGCCCATGCCAACCAACATGTCTGATCTACACTAGTCCCACCTGCCTATGTTTGGCCAATATCCCTCTCAACTATTCTATCCATGTACCTGTCCAACATTGTGATAGCACCTACCTCAACTACCTCCCCCAGCAGCTCAGTTTTGCTCGGGATTCTGCTGCTGCAGAATAGTAGGGGTGATGACACGGTTGCCGTACTGACGGATGGCTCCTGGGATGGAAGCGCAGTGTGTGGTGTTGCTTCTTCACTTTGTCAGCAATACCAGCTCAGTCCTGGCCACTTGTGCTGTCTGTGTGGAGTTCATCAGTTCTAAGAGCAGCATTGGGCAGTTCGGCCCATCAAGTCTACTCTGCCATTAAATCATGGTCTGATCTATCTTTCCCTCTCAACCCCAATTCCTGCCTTCTCCCCATAAACCCCTGACACCCATATTAATCCAAGAATCTCCACCTTAAAAATATCCATTGACTTGGCCTCCACAGCCGTCTGTGGCAATGAATTCCACAGATTCACCACCCTCTGACTACAGAACTGCATGTTTTCCCCGTGACCACATGGATTTCCCCTGGGGGCTCCAGTTTCCTCCACTCGCTCCAAAGTCATGGAAAATAGATGACTCAGTCACTCTAAATTTCCCTCTTGTGTACAGTTGAGTTCTCGAATTGGGAGCAGTTGATGGGATCATAGTTGGAATAAAATGGAATGAGCTTGGGATCAGTTAAGTTTAGTTTAGAGATACAACGTGCAAGCAGGTCCTTTGGCCCACCGAGTCCACACCGACCAGCAACACCACCCTACACACACCAGGGACAATTTTACAGTTATACATTGACCTGTACGTCTTTGGAGTGTGGGAGGAAACTGGAGCACCCGGAGAAAACCTACACAGGTCACGGGGAGAAGGTCCAAACTCCGTACATACAGCACCCATTGTCAGGATCGACCCCAAGTCTCTGGCGCTGTGAGGCAGCAACTCCACCACTGTGCCGTGTTTGCCTGCACTTGATCCATTGCCGGCATATCCGAGTACTGATCTGTCCTTTCTCTCATCTCCAGAAACAAGACACGATTTTGGGGATTATTCGCCATTTTCCATTTGCCTCATCATTACAGAGAATGAGTGTGATCACCAAGAAGCCAGATGATTCACCGTTTGAGGTGTACTTGAAAGGGGCACCGGAGATGGTGGCCAGTCTCTGTTTAAAGGAAACAGGTAACTAATACTGATCACCTTGCGCCTCGCACTATTTCCGATTGTTGGTAGAATCGTTTTTGAATATTTAATTGATTACATTTAGAATAAATATATAGTTTGGCATATTCTTGATTAGTATGGGTGTCAGGCATTATGGGGAGAAGGCAGGAGAATGGGGTTGAGGGGGAAAGATAGATCAGCCATGATTGCATGGCAGAGTAGACTTGATGGGCCGAATGGCCAATTTCTGCTCTTCGAACTTATGAACTTATAAAGCTTTGCTTTTCACTCTTAATAGTTGGATGTTAAACGTTTACCAAAGACAAATCGTGTTTCGGCCCGAAACGTCGCCTATTTCCTTTGCTCCATAGATGCTGCTGCACCCACTCAGTTTCTCCAGCATTTTTGTCTACGTATACATATTTGTATGTCTGAAGAAGGGTCTCGACCCGAAACGCCACCCATTCCTTCTCTCCAGCTATGCTGCCGGCCCCGCTGAGTTACTCCGGCATTTTGTGTCTATCTACATATTTTTCTGATCTGCAGTTCCTTATTATACATATTTTTCTTTCCAGTTCCTGCAGATTTTTTAGAAGTATTAAGGTACTATGCCAAAGATGGGTATAGAATTTTGGGACTTGCACACAAGACACTAAATCAAGACATTACCTTTGAGGCAGTGCACATGTTGGAAAGGTACGTAGCTGCTATTCAAATTGGTGCTTCTTTGATTTTAATTGTTTATGTTTTAAGTGTAAAGATCCAATTGGGGGGAAAAAAAAACTTGCTCCACCATTTATTGGCCATGGACACTGTATTAATTAATTAATTAAGTTAACGCTTGTGCAATCTTCTTCTCTCTGTTAATTAATTCAAGCTATTTTATTAATTAGTCTTGGAATTTGATGCTTGGCTTTCCTTTGTTTTCAGTTCATTAAAGCAGGGCGGTACAGTGTCGCAGTCATCGAGTTGCTGCCTGACAGCACCAGACACCTGTCTGTACAGGGTTTGTGCATTCACCCTGTGACCACGTGGGTTTTCTCCGGGTGTTAAGGTTTCCTCCCACATTCCAAAGACGTGCAGATTTAAGAGAGTTTGTAGGTGAATTGGCTTCTGGAAATTGTCCCGACTATGCAGGATTGAACTAGTGTATGGGCGATCGCTGGTCGGCGCAGACTCGGTCGGCTGAAAGGCCCGTTTCCACGCTGTATCTGTAATCTAAACTAACAATATACAAACGATGGCAAGAAATCTAAATCGGAAAATTCTGGAGACGGTCAGGCAGCATCTGCAGAAAGGGCAACTGCATTAATGTCTCAGATCACAGACCCATTGTGAGAACTGGGAAAGAGAAAAGATGCAGGCTAATTTTATGTCACAGAGAAGGCACAGAAAGGACGGGTAGGATAAAGGGAATATTTCTGATAATGTGAGGCCAAGGTTTTGATTGAAAGATACAGCATGGAAACAGGCCCTTCAGCCCAGCGAGTCCATACCGACCATCGATCACCTATTCACACTACTTCCGTGTTATCCCACTCTTGCATCCACTCCCTACACACTAGGACCCTTTTACAGAGGGCCAATTAACCTACAAGGCTGTGGGAGGAAAGCAGGGTACCCGGAGGAAGCCCATGTGGTCACAGGGAGAAAGTGCAAACTCCACACAAACAGCACCCGAGGTCAGAATTGAACCCAGGTCTCTGGTGCTGTAGGGAAGTGGCACTGCACTGTGCTAAATGGATGCACTGTAAATCAGCCGTTGATGACTCAGTGGTAAATTGATTTGAATAAATTTTATTAGCCAAATATGTATCCACACAAGGAATTTGCCTTGGTACTTTGCTCGCAAGTAACAACACGATATACAGTAGACAATTAAAAATCAAACATTATAATTTAAACATGTGAAGAATGAAATAAAATACCAGAGCAAACAGAGGCTACAAACTTTTGGTTGTTGAGTAGAGCTACTGCTCGTGGAAAAAAGTTGTGTTTATGTCTGGCTGTGGCAGCTTTGACAGTCCTGAGTTGCCTTCCAGAGGGAAGTGATTCAAAGAGTTTGTGGCCAGGGTGAGAGGGGTCAGAGATGATCTTGCCCCCTTGCTTCCTGGCCCTTGCAGTGTACAGTTCATCGATTGGGAGGGGGGGGTGGAAGGAAGGTTGCAGCTAACAACCTTCTCAGCTGACCGAACGATTCGCTGCAGCCTCCGGTGTCGTGCTTGGCGGCTGAGCCAAACTAGACCATGATGGAGAAGGTGAGGCCAGACTCTATGATGGACGTATAAAACAGGACCATCATTGCCTGTGGACTGACTTTTCTCTTTCCCAGTTCTGATAAAAAGTTAACTGTTTTGCATAGATGCTGCCTGACTCAGTGTTTCCAAAACGTTCTGGTTTTATTTCAGATTTCCAGCATCTAAAGTGTTTAATTTTCCAGTTGTCTGCTCTACTTTGAGCACTAAAATACCTGTTTGGCAGGTAATATGTAACACTTGGGGCAGGTGGTGTTATCTACATTTGCCGCACTTCGAGCGCAGCGTTTGATTCCTCATTAAAGACCGCGCTGCCAATGAAACGGTCGGTGTGTTTTTCTCCGGACAGGAATTCCGTGGAGAGCGAGTTGACATTCCTGGGATTCCTGATCATGAAGAATATTTTAAAACCGGAAACAAAACCCGTCATTGACAACCTGATCCGAGCCAATTTCCGAACTGTAATGGTGACAGGTAGGAGGCATCTGTTACTCCGATCATAAGATCAGAATTAGGCCATTCGGCCCATCGTCTACTCCGCCATTCAATCATGGCTGTTCTATCTCTCCCTCCAAACCCCATTCTCCTGCCTTCTCCCCATAACCCCCGACACACGTACGACAGAGTACAGGAGTGCGAATGGTTTGTTTATTTATTGTTGCGTGTGCTGAGGTACATTGAAAAGCTTTTGTTGCGTGCTAAAGAGAACACATGATTACAGTGGAGCCATTCACAGTGTACAGATACATGATAAGGGAGTAACGTTCAGTGCAAGGTAAAGTCTGATCAAAGATGGTCTGAGGGTCACCGATGAGGTGAATAGTTCAGGACTGCTCTTAGATGTGGTGCAACGAGTTGTACCAAGATGCTCCATCTTGGCCGGAGATGGAGTATCTTGGTACACCACTCCCTTGGCTGAGCGGTTGTACTGCCCTGATCGATGTACATTGATGATAGACTGCCCTCTCTTGGGGTCTGTTGGAAGTGCTTCATCCACATGATGTTTAAAATCTGAATGTGGAATCTCGCATTAAACGTTATTCACATTTCTCCCTGTACTCTGTGGACGGCTCGATTGTAATCGTGTGTTGTCTTTCTGCTGACTGGTTAGCACACAATAAAAGCTTTTCACTGTACCTCGGTACACGTGACAATAAACCAAACTCAAACTCTTAAGATATTTTCAGTTTCTTGTTTCCTGAGCCTTCATGAATAGTTTAATCCAACATTTCCATCAGGGCCACTATTCCACAGGAGGCAACGACCCCTTTGATGGAACAAAAATCTTTGCTTCCAGTGTTTTCATTTTAACAGTTACAGCAAGCCGTAGCTCTGAGGATCTTTCTAGTTTCTCTGGAATCAGAATGTTATGGTGAGAGTACTTTGTTGCTGAATCGCTTCAGTGCTATGACTAAGTAAGTAATCAGAAGTGGCTTTTGTTAACTAGGCAGAAGGTGGTGTCCCGATGGTTTACGAGTTCAAGACCTGATAACAAAAAATTAAACAGGGTAATCAGAAAGACTCTCCCGATCCAAAACGCCGTCTGCCCATTGCCGCCACCAGACTCTGCGTGACTCACTGCATTCCTCCAGTACTTTGAGCTGTGACTCAAGATTCCAGCATGTGCAGTCGCTTGTGTCCTCAGGCTAAACAAATGCTCTTTCTTGCAGGAGATAATATGCTGACCGCTCTGAATGTTGCCAGGAATTGTGGAATGGTGGGTTTGACGGACAAAGTGATCTTTGCCAATGCGTCCCCACCCTTGGCTGACAAACCTGCCTGTGTGAAGTTCCTGCCTTCAGACCCAGCACCAGATCTGAATGGGACCGAGGTAAGTAATTGTTTAGTATAGAGGTTCAGCGCGGAAACAGGGCCCTTGGGCCCACCTGAGCCCCGCCTCGACCAGCGATCCCCGCTCGCTAACACTATCCTACACACTCTAGGGGCAATTTACAATTATACCAAATAATTAGCCTACAAACCTGTAGTTCTCTGGCGTGTGGGAGGGAACCAGAGAAAATCCATGCAGTCACGGGGAGAAAGAACAAACTCCGTACAGACGGCACCCGTAGTCAGAATCGAACCCGGATCTCTGGCGCCAAGAGACGGCAACTGTACCACTACGCCACCGTTAGCACAGGGGCTGGTGGGGGAAGTGTGATAGACTCTGAAACTAGTGCTATGTGTGTATCTGTACCTTGCTTACAGTTCAAATGTCCTCATGTGTTTTCATCTCATCGTTTATTGTCGCAGCTGCAGCCACAGCCAGAGAACCACACTTCGGAACCGTCGTACTATCACTTTGCACTGAATGGAAAATCGTTTGCAGTGATTTACGACCATTTTCCAGATCTGCTAGAAAAAGTGAGATTTCAGACCTGATCTTGACTATTTATTGACTGGGAAATCGAGGTTGAATAATTGTGTGCCTCAAATATTCTGGAATTCTGTCAGAAATGGGTTTATGGAACATAAAGTACTAGGGGAAGGGTTGTGGAAGAGAGTTAGTGTTGTGGGCACCGACCTTTGTAATAATGAAGGGGTTAGTATTGGTTTAAATGCGGGTGGATGGATGACACAGGACTTGTTTGATATTAGTTCAGTTCAGTTTGGTTTAGTTTATTGCCACGTGTGCCGAGGTAGAGTGGAAAACTTTAGTTGCGTGCTAACCAGTCAGCGGAAAGACAATAAATGATTACAATCGAGCCGTTTACAGTGCACAGTTACATGATGAGGAAATAACGTTTAGTGCAATATAAAGACTTAATGGAAACAGTTATTTTTACTAAGGCAGATAGTGTTAAGAGCTCGGATTCATCTTCTATACCTCATTATTAGACAGTCTGTGTGGAACTGCAATATTCATTGGGAATGGGAATGGCCCCATACTAAGGGGTAGGAAGGAACTGTAGATGCTGGTTTAAACTGAAGATAGACACAAAATGCTGGAGTTACTCAGCTGGACAGGCAGCATCTCGGGAGAGAAGGAATGGGTGACATTTCAGGTTGAGAACCCTCTGTAGAAACAGCTCCCATTCCTCCTCTCCAGAGATGCTGCCTGTCCCGCTGAGTTACTCCGGCATTTGTGTCTAATTCCAATTCTAAGGGGTATGAGTACATATATATATAGTGGGTCAAGTCAAGTCAAGTTTATTTGTCACGTACAGATACGAGATGTGCAGTGAAATGAAAAGTGGCAAGGCTCGCGGGTCTCAGGGTCTTTAAAACCAACAGCAAATGAATGAGGCCATCATTCTAATCCACCTCATTTTCTAATTGCCTCTTCTCAGATTCTGCTTCGGGGCACTGTTTATGCTCGGATGGCTCCCAATCAAAAGACTCAACTGGTGGAGAGTTTGCAGAAATTGGAGTAGGTTGATATTTTTAATCATTTAATGTAGTCATAGAGAGGTACAGCACGGAAACAGGCCGTTCGGCATCCACACTGGCCATCAACCACCCATTTACACTCATTCTACACTAATGCAATGTTAATCACATTGTTATCGATTCAAGCACTGACCTGCACACAAGGGGCAATTTACCCAATTAACCCACACGTCTTTGGGATGTGGGGGCGGGGGGGGGGGGGGGGGAGAGAGGACTGGGGCACCCGGAGGAAACCCACTTGGTCACGAGGAGAATGCGCAAACTCCCCACAGACAGCACCCGAAGTCATGATTGATCCCGTGTCCCTGGTGCTGTGTGACAAAGGCCCTACAAGCTGTGCCCCCTAGGCTGAAAATAGGTTGGATTAATTGGCCTTAGGATGTTGTGGTACTTATTTACACTAGAAGTGTATGTGTATATCACATCTGTGACACAGAAAACATTGGCTGTGATTTGTACCAGGAACTTTGTCAATGGTGACGTTTCTCAAACATCAACATTCAAGGGGCAACGTTTAAATCCTGTACCCATTTTTTTTCTTTTTGAATTTGTTGGAAGCAGTAATTTAGTTTAGAGATACAGCGTGGAACCAGGCCCTTTGGCCCACCACGTGATCCCCGCATACTAACACTATCCTACGCACACAATTTATAGTTATGCCGAAGCCAATTAACCTACAAACCCGTACGCATGTGGAGTATGTTGGGGAAAGCGGAGATCCCGGAGAAAACCCACGCAGGTCACGTGGAGAACGTACAAACTCCGTACAAACAGCACCCGTAGACAGGATGGAACCCGGGTCTCCGGCGCTGTGAGGCAGCAACTCTACCGCTGCGTCACCGTGCCGACCCGGTATGTCGGTGAAGCCACAGGTCGGTTTGTAACGTTGACCCTTTCTTCAGGTACACTGTAGGGATGTGTGGAGATGGAGCCAATGACTGTGGGGCTTTGAAAGCTGCAGACGCCGGGATCTCGCTCTCGGACTCCGAGGCCTCGGTGGCATCTCCCTTCACCTCTAAAATAGACAACATCGAGTGTGTGCCCATGGTCATTCGGTGAGTTCCTGGACAACTTATTGTGATGGAAGGTTTATGGGGTATTGGAAATGTCATCAAATTCCCAAGATGCCTCAACAGACAAAACCTGGAGCTAGCTCCGTGTCAGCTAGGTACCATTAATTATTTTATACTGTACTAAAGTTGTCTCTCAGACCTGTGCACTTTCTATATTGCTGACATTAACAACAGTGTGTGTTTTTTCACTTTGGGTCATTTTCTGTCTATTAATTTTGGTCTTTCAGTTCTCGTATATAACACATTCCTCGTTTTTTGTAGGGAAGGTCGAGCCTCTCTTATCACCTCCTTTGGAGTTTTCAAATACATGGCCATGTACAGCATGATCCAGTTTGTCTCGGTGCTAATATTGTACACGGTAAGTTCATACATTTAGCGGATGTACCTTTCTAGCAGCCATTTTAGACTCAATCATTTAGTCCAGCCTTTTCCTGATGCAGGCAGATTGGCTACAGCAACACTTATCACAAAATTACTTGCGATGCAGAGTGAATGAGAGGATGTTCCCCAGATACGCTGTCAGATCCTGGCCATTATGTTGTGAGAAAATGGAGTGACTTACCGAATAATGAAAGGCCTCGGTAGAGTGAATGCGGAGAGGATGTTTCCACTAGTGGGAGAATCTGGGACAAGAGGCCACAGCCTCAGAATAGAAACATAGAAAATAGGTGCAGGAGTAGGCCATTCGGCCCTTCGAATCTGCACCACCATTCAATATGATCATGGCTGATCATCCAACTCGGTATCCTGTACCTGCCTTCTCTCCATACCCCCCGATCCCTTTAGCCACAAGGACCACATCTAACTCCCTCTTAAATATAGCCAATGAACTGGCCTCAACTACCTTCTGTGGCAGAGAATTCCAGAGATTCACCACTCTCTGTGTGAAAAATATTTTCCTCATCTCGGTCCTAAAAGATGTCCCCCTTATCCTTAAACTGTGATCCCTTGTTCTGGAATAAAAGGATGTACCTTTAGATAGGAGATGCGGAGGAATTTTTTTAGCCAGAGGGTGGTGAATCTGTGGAATGCATTGCAACAGAAGGTTGTGGAGGCCAAGTCAATGGGTATTTTTAAGGCGGAGATTGACAGATTCTTGATTTCAGAGGTATGGGGTTATGGGGAAAAGGCAGGAGAATGGAGTTGAGAGGAATAGATCAGCCATGATTGAATGGCGAAGTAGACTTGATGGGCCAAATGGCCTAATTCTGCCCATGGAACTTGTGAACCATTGCACTGTCAGGCCAGGGGATGTTGTAATGTGAAGGACTGCAAAATAGGTTGCTTGCAGTAAGATCCAGTTCCCATCTCCTTTAAAGACACCGTACACGTACTCCTTTAAAGACTTCCTACACGTACCAGGACACTTACTGTTATTCTTTATTGTTTTGTTAAGAAAAAGTTCAGTTTAGTTTGCCCCGCAGCCTCCGGTCTCAATTATACTTACTAGATGTCCATTGGTCCAGAGACTTCATTGTTCTGAAATGTTTTGTTATATTTGGTGCAGATCAACTCAAACTTGGGAGACTGGCAGTACCTGTACTTTGACCTTGTCATCACTACAACTGTGGCCATACTCATGGGTCGAACAGGTCCTGCAAAAGCGCTTGTGGCACAGCGGCCTGTGGGGAGTCTGATTAACATTACCATCTTGGGCAGCCTGCTGCTGCAGACCGTGCTAGTGATCCTGATTCAGGTCCTGACGTACACCGTCACTGCCACACAGAGCTGGTAAGCATGTGGCCATTTTCACCGAGTTGTGCAACTACCCACAGGACGAAAGGAAGTAGTTTCATATTAAGGCAATCCACAAACCACCTGAATCTTTCAAATTCAAGTTCTGTGCGGTCTTATGTAATTATTCCTGGCTTAATGGTCGGGAAAGGTTAGACATTTGCTACCCTACGTAGATACAGCGCGGAAACACGCCCTTCGGCCCACTGAGCCCGTGCCGACCGGCGATTACCCTGTACACTCACAGTATCCTACACACTTGCAACAATATACAATTTTACCGAAGCCAATGAACCTATAAACTTGCACATCCGTACAGACAGCACCGTAGTCAGGATCCAACCAAGGTCTCTGGCGCTGTAAGGCAGCAGCTCTACCGCTGCGCCACCCTCAATAGTGATCATTATACAAAGCTGCTCGAGATGTTTAGAACTTAAGAGTAACATTTTCCCGCAACATTTCCCACGCTGATAGTTTGCCTTCATTCACGGTCTTAACTCTTACATTTTGGATTGTAATTTTGTGGTGGTAACAAAGAACCAATTTTGAAATTGAAAGCCAACAGGCCCTGCAATTTTGAAGAAAAAAAATCGACAAAAAATCTCTAATTCTCAATCGATCTGTTTATCTATCTGTGGTCGGGCGTATAATGGGTGTGACGTTTTCAGTGTTCGATGTCATCTGTCTTGGAGGTTGGTCACTCATAAGTCCTAAAGAAAAAAATAACGCAGCATAATCAATAGAATTGTGATGTTAAAAGATTTTAATTCTTTATTCCTTCTGGAGTACAAAGGAAATGGCCTGATCCGAAACATCATCTGTCGATTTCCCTCCACCAATGCTAAGTGACCCGCTCAGTTCCTCCAGCAGTTTGTTTTTATGTTCACAAAACCCGAACTTGGTTGTTACCATTTGTGTTTCACCGTTGGTTCCCACGTCCTTCCTGAATTTTGTGTTCCAGGAATGATCGCTCGAAGAAACAAAATCTGGGCGAACGTGTCTTTATCTCCAGTGGTTGAACTAAAATAATTCATATGTCACCCTTTGTAGATTGTTGTTAGTGTAGAGACATCTCGGATATTACTGTTTAAGAAGGAACAGCAGATGCTGGAAAATCAAAGGCAGGCAAAAATGCTGGAGGAACTCAGCGGATGAGGCGGCATCTATGGAGCGAAGGAAAAAGGCAACGTTTCGGGTCGAGACCCGAAACATTGCCTTTTTCTTTTGCTCCATAGATGCTGCCTCACTCACTGAGTTTCTCCAGCATTTTTGCCTATCTCGGATATTACAGGTTGCCTTTCGCTGGTCGCTGTAAACAGCTTCAGGTTCCTTTGTTTTTGAAGGTTTGTTCCTGCCACCGTCAGTTCCGCTGGCAACAAACTCCCAAACTATGAAAACACTGCCTTGTTCTGTATATCTGGATTCCAATACCTCATCCTGGCAACAGTACTTTCCAAAGGTCAACCCTTCCGCAAGCCGCTGTATTCTAACGGTACCTCGTTCTTTTTCTATATTTAATGGAGATATTATTTAAGTGTCCCTTTGTCTGTAAAGATTTTGCGATTCAGCGTTTTCCATATACTGTTATCTCTCAGATGCAAGGCGGTCGGCTCGTAAACTTTATAGACAGTTTGTCGGCCATGAGAGTTGAAGCTGCATGAAACGGGTGGTGTTTCCCACCTCTCATTGAGACCGAGCTACATTTTAAAGCGTTTCACTGTACACGTGACAATAAACTAACGCGAAACATTGCATAATAATGTTAACACAAAAGGGACCTGATCTTCCATTGTACAACTGTGTCTTTCCAGATCTAATTCTTGTTTGCTATGCTGGTTATCTGCTGTAGTGATGGATTACAAACGTTTAAATATCTCCCTGCAGCACCCCAACAATTCTGATTCACTGACTGCCTGTAAACCCCAGCCATTTAGAATTGAGGATCCTGTTGGAGAGGGGACAATACTCAACCTCTCTTAGAAATGAGGCTGGGCAAAGGATTTAAATAGATGTATTGTACTCTTTTAAAAAAACAAAAAACGTTTATGCTCACTTTAAAGGGTGCTTCATCAAGTATGGGTGTAATTCAGTTTTTTTACTTGATAGATAGATAGATCCTTTATTGTCATTCAGACCTTTCGGTCTGAACAAAATTATGTTGCCTGCTGTCATACACAGAACCAATAATAACAAAACATACAATAAACACAAATTAAACATCCACCACAGTGAGTTCACCAAGCACATCCTCACTGTGATGGAGGCAAAGTCTTCGTCTCCGTCTGGTTGAGGAGCACCAAGTTTGATGGTTAAGAATTTTACCAGGTTTCTTTTGGTAACTTTATATTTAGCTAAAGGGGAGCAATATTCTGGTCAGCCCCTCACACACAGTAGCTATGATTGTTGCTACTGAAGCATGTTGTATTCCAATTGCTGCAGTTCTTGGACTACTCCTGCCATGGATAGTACTATGGGTTACAATTTGCGAGGAATGCTTGACTGGGTTCTGAATTTCTCTTTCAGTGCTGTTCCTGGTCGCATTGATTCTGCTTTATGCCGTGATGATATTTTTGACGCTTTACCCACTTCAGTTCATGCGAAAGATTCTGCAGCTGATGTTCATCAGTGACTTGAAATTTAAATTGTTGCTGCTCGGCTTTGCAGCGTTACAATTCTTTGTTTCCTTTCTATTTGAGGTAAGAAAATCTCTCAAGAACATGTATCATTTTAATATCTGATCTGTTGAATTCATGAATCTAGACAGTGGATGAGTAATCCTTATTACTCATATTGCTTTAAATCTGTCCTCACCATGTACTTGTCTAATTGCTTCTTAAACGTTGCGATAGTCCCTGCCTCAACTACCTCCTCCGACAGCTCACTCCATACACCCACCACCCTTTGTGTGAAAAAGTTACCCCTGAGATTCCTATTAAATCTTTCTCCCTTCACCTTAAGCCTATGCCCTCTGTTTCTTGATTCCCCTTCTCTGGGCAAGAGACTCCATGCATCTACTCAATTTGTTCCTCAGTTTATACACCTCTATAAGATCACCCCCTCATCCTCCTGCACTCCAGGGAATAGAGTCCTAACCTGCTCAACCTCTCCCTATAACAGACCCTCAAGTCCTGGCAACATTCTTGTAATTCTTCTCAGCATTCTTTCCATCTTGACAACATCTTTCCTATAACATGGTGCCCAGAACAGAACACAAAACTCTAAATGCAGCCACACCAACGTCTTGTATGACTGCAACATGACCTCCCAATGTCTATACTCTGGAAAAGTTTTTTTGATGTGCATTGTTTTTTATGTTGACTAAAACCAAGTGGAGGTAATTAGTTTTTAGGGCAACTGTGGATGAAATTGTGAGTTAAGTTTGAAGGCAATATGTTGAATCCTTTTGTTAGTTTTAGGAAGCCTGGTAGGAAACATTAATAAATGCAAGTCATACTGTTGTACTCTGCAATGATAATTTTGGAGCCAGTTAATAATCAAATATAGTTTAGAAGCAAAGATGAATACGAATGCAAATTATGGATTGTGGCCTTTACTTGTATCTCCGTTCCTCTCTTTCAGATCGCTATAGATAATGGATTTCTAAACATTTGCAAAAGGCCATTGTGCAAGAGGAAATCGTCCCAAAAGCTGTATAAAAGACTGGATAAAGAACTTTGCTACAATTTAGCGTGGCCGCCTCTTAATGAAATTATATATGCCGAATCAAGGAATATCGTCATTGTGGAATGACACATTCCCTGGAAAGGGGCGAGGGGACAAAGGCCAGTTTTTTTTTAATTTTTAAACCAAAAATATACCACCTGAGGTTGACCAGGACGCCAAGCACTTACGACGTAGTACACACACACGCATCAGACAATGCAGGAAGAATATGGACCTGGATGGAAATCTTTACCAATCTTACCCCACCAAAAAAAACCAAATCCAAATGTTTGGTAAAGTCATAAACAGAGCAGAATTAGTTCATTGAACATTATCTTGTTCCCTTTTGAGTAAGAAGTGACAGGGCACTCGCTGCTAACTCACCAGCAGGGTTTCTGCCAATGAAATCAACTGTCCTGTTTTTGAACAAAACCTTTCTTGGTTGTGGGGAAACTGGGTTCAATGTTTCCTCTGGTAATTTGTATTGTTATTTATTTTACACTACATACTCCAAAGAATTTTAATTGAAGTCTGGTATTGGGATCAAAGTGTGTGCGTGTGTGTGCGTGCAGCCTTTGCGAGAGATCAGGAAGGAGAGATGGGCACTTTTATCACCCTCGCCCATGCAAGATGTGGAAAGCTACAATCAATGAACAAATATAAATTTAGGTGAACTTTAAAGTGCCACTTTTAGGTTTAATGTTTCATCAATTTGTCGAAAGGTTTTGAAAGATATATTTTCTTTATTTCCTTTTCCTTGTCTTACATGCCGATCTGTGTTGGCACTTTCTGTTCCATGGGTGCTGGGAGCCCTCGTGCTGCACTTGTACTATCTATGTATGGTTATGTTTGTTACATTATATGGAAGGAAGCAGGTTCGTTCAATCTAACCTGAATTTGTTTTCACCCAAGTCTTTACTTGTGCACTTTTCATTGAGTTGGAACAATGCTTAACATTTTCCCTCCTGTTCCAGTCTGTTCAAACCAATTATATCCAGCACCATGTCTTAGCTTGAACCTAGCCCTTATTTATGCATTTGGTTCTTTGTCTATTAAGATGTCTGATGTATTTTTGCAAAATGCAGCACGCTTTTTCTAAAAGGGGTAGTGGTGAATATGGCCTCGAGCTGTGCTTACGATTGCTGTATGTCCAAATAAAGCAGAAATATTATTTTACTTAATTTATCAAAAGTTGAACAAATGCAATAATTAATTTAATTTTGATTTAAAATTTCTCGTGACTTAAGATGATTCATGATGAATCATGAAACTTATTCATTCCTTTCCATAAAGCTGATCATGTTTGTGGAGAATTGTAGTTCCTTAAAGAAGTAGATTTAAGTTAGCGACTTGAATTTCTTTCTTTCCTTACAACTAGTGTATTTATGCCAGATAATTGATCATTTACATTAGCTGGAGTTGTTTGTACAATCGTCAGTTTGAGAGACCATTAACTAAAACATTGAATCATCCATAATACCAAACCTGGATTCACGGGTGTTAATTAGTTCTTGAGCAACACACCTCAGCCAGGGCAAGTCAGTGATTGGAAGTGTCAGATGCCCAAGCATTTTATTTTTATTTTTTAGAACAGTCGTTCTACTCCATCCATTTCAACCAATCTAAGCATGTAGAGTATTTTTAAAGTGTACAAACAGACTTTGTAATTGATTTTTATAATGGACATTATGTATAGTTTTCAGGACAAGTGCTGTTACATTTTACTGTGCTACTTTTACAAAGCAATGTCACGAGATGTTTGACTGTACAGTATATAAAGACTTTATTTCTGTGCTTCAGCTATGTCATTCACAATCGCACTCTTGCACCTTCCACCTGTAATTGGAGAAGTCTGAAAACAAATGACAAAGATCTCTCCTAAATGTTGCTGACACCCTTCACCTCCCTACCATTGAACAACTTAAGGGCCTGCCCCACTGTACGAGGTAATTCAAGAGTTCTCCCCTGATTCGAGCTTGTGTAAAAAGTAACCATTTTTTTTCATCACGAGTATTTTTTTACTCGTGGACATTTTTCAGTGTTGAAAAAAACGTCACGCGTTTACCGGATTCCCCGAGTACCGGACATCCACGAGCTCCTACGTACCCGCTACGTACATTACATGAGTTTGGATCAGGGGAGAACTCTTGAATTACCTCATACAGTGGGACAGGCCCTTTACTCTAACATGTAAATCTGTACACACTCAAGAGCCTGTCCCACTCACACAACTTGCCAGCACCCGTCCTAGTCGCACCTCGTGACGCCTGTTTGGCGGTGAGTAGTCGGCCAGAGTCGTACCTTTTTCTGGTCGCCGCTGGATTGTCAACGTATTGAAATTTTTCAGCGACCTGCTGCGACTATGACGGGTGCCGGCAGGTCACCGAAAAAAATCACGTAAGTGGGACAGGCCCTTCACTCTTTCTGGATTTCACTTTCAATCATTGGCAGTTAAACTCAAGACATGAAACTTTCAACTCTTCTAGTTTTCATTAAATCTAATGCAGATGTGAGGAAAATCTTTCAACACATTACTCAAAATCATCAACCTCCCCCCAGTTCCAGTAACTAATGCTTTAACTCCAATGCTTTATTGGACACTCTAAATTTACAATAATTACACCATATAGACAAATCCAGACACATACTTTTACTATGCCGCCGAAGCTTTGGCTTTATATGATGCCATCATCTTCTTAATCTCAGCAATTGCTAAACCTGGATTCAAACCCTGGAGGAAAGGGAAAGAAAGTTATTAAATTAAAAAAAAAATACTCACTTCATAAGGATGAAGTTACATAAAGAGGGCATATACAAGCTTATGTTAATCATAATGTCAAAACTTGGAAATACTGGGCATGTTCAGTGCATCTAATTTATAGTACTGTTTCCCCCTTTGTTCTCATGTCCTTTTATACCTCCATGAGACGAGAAATGCTGGAGAAACTCAGTGGGTGAGGCAGCATCTATGGAGAGAAGGAATTGGTGATGTTTCAGGTCGAGACCCGAGGAGTTTCTTCAGCATTTTTTGTCTACCTACAAATTAAAATGTTTGTTTTCTAACCTTGCCTAGTCATGCTGCAAGGCCAGAATCTGAAACATTAACTGCTTTTATTCATAGAGGCTGCATGAGCTGTTGAATACGTCTGTTTGATGGAATCTGTAGTTTTCTTTCAGGTGTGTTCTAACTGCTCTTTCACAGGGACAGAAATGGAGCTGGATACAGACTTAAGGCTTGCCCACATTATTTCAGGAATATATTCATTGTATCTCAGTATGGGTTGTGTTCCTTGTCAGCAAATGACATAGATTTTTCAACCTATCTCCAACATTGCCCAGTCATTGTTGCTGGGACTCCTGCCTATGGTTTTAAGTTGACTTAAAATAAATTGCTGACTAATTTCATGGTTAATGGAAATATTTCCTAAAACCTAACATTCCAATCACCCTGGTTCTTGAAGATCTCAATTTGATTCCAGGCCTGAAATTAATTTTAATTGCATTTTAATTGTCTTTCTCCTCCAAATGTACATCCATTAGTGCTAGAGAATTCTGGACTTCTCATCCACTTTCTTTTCTCTACCATTACCTAGATCTGCCCGTCTCCCACAAAACGCAATTAAGTTGTTCCTGCACTTCAGTAACATCCCAGCAATGGGTAGTTAGCTTTTTTGGCATTTTTTTTAAAACTAAAGAAATGACTTTCTGTTAAAACTACTTCCTTAGTTCTATAACGCTCTGAATGTCTGCAGTGATGTAGGTTAAAAACTCAGGCTTGTGGCTGCATAACCACCTACCTTTGGGCAGGCCTGTGTGCAGTTCATTATAGTGTGACAGCGATAGAGAGAGAAGGGATCCTGTAGCTGAGCCAGGCGTTCCTCTGTGAAATCATCCCTGGAGTCGATCATCCAGCGGTATGCCTGAAATGGAAACAAGGACTAAATGTCTAACAGTACAGAACGGCGTCAAATGCTGATAAGGACATTAAACTGGATAAATGCCATATATCCCCAATAAAAGATGGGCAGCATCAGCAGCAAACTCCTAATGCTGTGAAACTTCATTTGGAGCTCACTATAGCCTAAGAGGAGCATATTTGGGTGTCAGCACAATATAATTTCACTGAGGTTTTTTCTTACATTGAGGAGATTTTTTGGCTCACAGGTTTAGAAATGTGAGGTGTTATCAAAGTGAGAACGAGGCCTAGAACTGGGCAGGTGGGGGGGCAGAAGAGGTAGTCTTTCAGCTAGGGCGAAATTGATTCACCTGGTGGGTTTTTAATCTTTGAGCATTCACTGCCTTGAGGTAGATATACACCCAGGTTCAAACCTGATCAGGAATGCTGTTTGTGGGGAGATTCTACCTGTTACTGTTTGAATTTCCCCTGGGTTTTTAGGTTAATTGGCCTCTATAAATTGTCCCTCGTGTGTATGGAGTGGATCAAAAGTGGGATAACATGGAACAAGCGTGAACTAGTGATGAATGGTTGTTGGACTTAAAGAGCCTGTTTCCATGAGGTACTTTGCAATCAATCAATCAATGCAATAAGCAGTAAGCAGATTTACCTGCATCAGCACGGCAGGACCCAAGTATTTATCTCCATTCCACCAGTAACTAGGGCAGCTGGTACTACAGCAGGCACAGAGGATGCACTCATATAGACCATCCTGGCAGAGAGAACAAGCTGATTTAATTTATTTTCAACAAACAATATATTCACTAACATAAAATTCTGCAAGAAACACAACTTGCTGAGGATGCTCCCACAGGCAAAAAAAAAAGCAGGCAGGTAGATTTTTGTGCAGCTCAAAGAATAGGATGCAATGTATATATTATGGCAATATGCTAGAAGTGCAGTAAACTGCACCACACCAGCAATTTATTTATAGATTGAAAACTGCCCTGTTAATAAACTAACGCAAAGTTAGTATAACACGAGCTTCATACAAGTACGGAGTGTCCAGTTAAATAATCTTAAAACAGTAGGAATGATCATTTGTTAAATTTGCACATCAATAAGCAAACCTACCAAATGCTTATATAAAAATATCTTTATCTTTTAATGCCAGCATTTCAGAATATTGTATCATGAAGAATGTTGTTGACGTTTGTGTGTGACCAGCATAGTGATTATACACAATTTTTTTTAATCCACACTATTGCTTTTAAATTAATGAATAGTTTATATAATTAAGTTTTCAACTCTGTACACATCAAACTGTCTCTGAACTGAACTTGGAAGCTCTTTGGTTGTATCATGATCATAATAAAAGTGATAAATCAAAAACTGACCAACCAATATCTATCTAATCACTGTCCTCCTGATGAATATCAATGATACCCCAGCCAACACGGCAAGGTCCCACTCACTAAAATTGGATCCACATAAAAGAGTGGCACAGTCACTGTCACAGAATCTAAACACCTCAGCACCATTGCGATAGCAGCCTTGTTCTACAAGTTCATGCTGAATACTATCTGATAGAAGTGAGAAAGACAAGGGTGCAGATATACCTTGGAGTAACGCTGCCACTGATGGAGTAGCAAAGGACATTTCACACAAAGGGTGATGGATGTATGGAACGAGCTGCCAGAGGAGGTAGTTGAGGCAGAGACTATCCCAATGTTTAAGAAACAGTTATACAGGTAAATGGATAGGACCAAACGTGGGCAGGTGGGACTAGTGTAGATGGGACATGTTGGGCCTGTTTCTGCACTGTATCACTCTGACATGCCTGGCAGATGGGACCTGTGGCAGGTGGAATGCAAAGCCTACTTAATCAGATTGTTTTTATCATCCTCAGTAGCTAAATTGCTGCTGGTTTAGATTAGTTTACAGATACAGCGCGGAAACAGGCCCACCGAGTCTGTGCCGACCAACAATCCCCGCACACTAATACGATCCTACACAAACTGGGGACAATTTACAATTTTACAGAAGCCAATTAACCTACAAAGCTGTACGTCTTTGGGGTGTGGGAGGAGACCAGAGCACCAAGAGAAAACCCGCATAGGTCACGGGGAGAAGGTACAAGCTCTGTACAGACAGGTCAGGATAAAAAACCCGGGTCACCGGCGCTGCAAGGCAGCAACTCTACCACTGCTCCACTGTTAGAAGATCTGCACATAGGCCTTGTGGGACCATGTCTCAACTTCACTCCAGGAACACCTTTCTTTATATATGGCACAAAGATGCATTCTTCTCTGAAAACATGAATGTTTACTAAAATAAAAGCTTAAATCTGGAGGAAGAAATAAATATGCCAATTCTGACCACTGAAAGATTGTAGGCTGCTTACATGCATGCTCTTGTCGCCTTACCAGTTTTTCTCTGTCCTCAATTGACTGCAGATACTGGTCCTTGCCTGCTTGAGATTCATCCTTCTTCTGCAGGTAGGGTTTTATTGACTTGTACTGAGCATAGAAGTTGCTGAGGTCCTGGAGGTAAAGAGGAAGAACAAAGTCAATCTGAATACAGCAGCAGAGTATTATGTAGACAGCAAAAAGTAAATGGATCTAGGAGCATTGTTCCACAGAAGTGGAGAAAGCATTGGAGCAAGCTGTGCAACACAATGCGGCATGGTGCGCAGAGGCAGAGCTGCTGTCTTACAGGGTTTGATCCTGACTACAGGTGCTGTCTGTACGGAGTTTGCACGTTCTCCCCATGACCGCATGGGTTCTCTATGGGTGCTCCGGTTTCCTCCCACGCTCCAAAGACGTACAGGTTTGTAGGTTAATCGGCTTCGGTAAATTTGTAAATTGCCCCCAATGTGTGTAGGATAGTGCTAATGTGCGGGGATCACTGGTGGGCACAGATTTGGTGGGCCGAAGGGCCTGTTTCCGTGCTGCATCTCTAAATTAAACTGAATGAGCATTAAAATATGACACCATATTTCATGAGAATGAGCCTGTAACCAGGTCATCATGGGAGGACCCTTAGGGTCTCGACCCGAAAAGTCGCCTTTTTCCTTCGCTCCATAGATGCTGCGTCACCCGACGAGTTTCTCCAGCATTTTTGTCTACCTTCGATTTTCCAGCATCTGCAGTTCCTTCTTAAACAGGTCATCATGGGGAATGCTTCAAGATAGCAAAACCAAACCAGAGGAAAAGTGGAACTCAATGAATTAAGTGATAGGAGAAGAATTAGGCCATTCAGCCAATCAAGTCTACTCCACCATTCAATCATGGCTGATCTATCTCTCCCTCCTAACCCCATTCGCCTGCCTGCTTCCCATAACCCCTGACATTCATTTTCAAAAACATAAAGCATGAAGTAATTTTAGTTTTAATAAAACACTTCAGGGGAGAACAACTGACTAAGCTGGCATAGTAATAAGGATGTCATATGGGCAATTTTCAATAGAGAGCAACACAGAAAGAAACCAAGGAGAGGGAATTGGTAGAGACTGAACAAAAGACTCACGGGAACGAGATCCTTTACCACATACATATGAGGCAGGGGGTAGATCTTGGAGACTTTGTCGAGGTTGGTGTCAATTTTGCAGATACACGCCAGCGTGTTTCCCCCATTGATGTTCATGGCACAGGAGCCACAGATTCCTGACAACAGAAATGTTTGCTGAACTGACCGTGCCTTCTGAACGACTGTACCGAAGCTCCAATTAACAAGCTCAACATATCTGCACTGCCCAGCTCCATGCAAGCTACCACATATAACAGTCAGCCTAACCTGCCCCTGAAATGGCTCTATTGTTATCTAAGATCAAGCACTGATTTTTAATTTAACTTTTATAAATAATTACAAATTACTGCGTGATCTTATAACAACAAAATAACACTTTTCTGCTGCCTACCATCAGTTAGGACCATGCAAATAAGCTGATGAATCAAACACAAGACCAGGTTTCATCCATGTTCATAAGTTCTAGGAGCAGAATTAGGCCATTTGGCCCATCAAGTTTACTCCGCCATTCAATCGTGGTTGAGTTATCTTTCCCTCTCAACCCCATTTTCCTGCCTTCGCCCCATAACCTTTGACATTTTAGGGCCGTCTGCTTTGTACGTTATAGCTTGTACCGTGCAATGTAGATGAGCTTGCCATTTGGAGATGAATGCTGAACAAACATACTTGATCACCATAAGCGTTTTAGAAACTGGAAACATTAGAATAGGTTCATTACAAGAACCAGGGAGGTGGGCGTATATTAGTTGCTCTCCTCCACGACAGGTATAAATTGCTTAAAAAAAAGGGCATCCTGATCTCAATTGACTATAATTACCAATATACCTTCCAGATTAACCAAAATGCTTTGGGATTGAACTAGTTATTTTTTTCCAGAGACAAGTTAGTGATTAAAATATTTCGATGAGGTTCTATGCCCCAGACGTCCTCTGTTGTTTGCATTGAACGCAGACTTGTTCTAAATTCTATTTTAATTCCCAAGAAAAAACCGACAAGGTTCTGGAGTAACTCAGCGCGTCAGGTAGCATCTCTGGAGAACATGGATAGACGACAATTCGGGTCAAGATACTTTTCCAATTTGAAGAAGGGTCCTGACCTGAAGGTCATCTATCCTTGTTCGGCAGAGATGCTTGCCTGACCTGCTGAGTTACTCCAGCACTTTGTGTCTTGTTTTGTTAACCAGCATGAGCAGTTCCTTGTATCTCCAATTTTCCACAGCTTGGGACAGCTCTCAACTTGAGAGACAGGAACTGTCAAATCTGCATGGTCCAAAAGTCATAAGTGACGGAAGCAGGATTAGGCCATTCAACCCATCAAGTCTACTCCGTCATTCAATCAATCATGGCTGATCTATCTCTCTCTCTCAACACGATTCTCCTGCCTTTTCCCCCATAACCCCTGACTCCCATTCTAATCAAGAATCTAACTTATCTGCCTTAAAAATATCCATTGACTTGGCCTCCACCGCCATGGAGATATGACAATGAATTCCAGATTCACCACCCTGGCATCAGGCAGTGGTGTCCCTCCCCAGACAGTAACCCCACCCTAACTTTCAGTGATCTGCCTTTCCCCGGGGCACTTTTTCCTTGTCTTTCTCCCCAAGCAACAATCTGTTTATCATATTTCTCCCCCCCCCCCCCCCCCCCCAGTTTAATAATGAAGAAATTACAGGGATGACTTTATTTTTAGAAGTAATTGTTGAATCGCTCAGAGACAAAGCCCGTGTTTCCAAATCATTGGCAGCTAAGAGATACTCCCTGCGCGGAAATAAAATTGTTCACTCAACAGATATACTTAGGCGAAGGTTTTAGCAAAATAGCTTCTGCATTAGGGTTGCTAATGACCAACACATAATTTCTATTTTTCGACCACAGTTCCCAATTCATGAAATAATGATGATACTGTACAAAACGATTTAGATACAACACTTTCATCTCACATCCCTCTCCAACATACACCACATACTCACCCTCCCTGCAAGATCTGCGGAAAGTTAGTGTTGAGTCCATCTCATTCTTGATCTTGATAAGAGCATCTAGTACCATTGGACCACATCTGTAGGGTTACAACAGTTAAAACTGTCAAGTGTAATCGCATGCACTTGTACACTGTGTTTGCTATCATGTCTCCAGACAGCAGGCAGCACAGCGGGAGAGTTGCAGTCTGAAGAAGGGGTTGTCACCCGAAACATCAAAGATTCATTTTTTTTCCTCCAGAGATGCTGCCTGACCCGCCGAGTTACCCCAGTATTTTGTGTCTATCTTCAGAAAACGTTGTTCCTATTTTCCCAATAACATTTTGTTTAATGAAAATAAATGTGGGACACTGGGATAAGGAAGGCACAGATAGTGACTTCCTTCTGGATCAGTGGTAGGAAGTTGCTTTAGCAGTGGTACGTAAACAATTGTACGTTGAATGCGTACTACAATTTATTTTTGTAAATGAAAGTGAAGTTAATAGGAAAAGCCAGTGTTTTTTCTCCTCTACAGATTGGCTGTTAATTTTCATCCTTAAGATTAGACAAACAGGTAAGATTTTTCATTTATGGGAAAAAACCTTGCAGGGTGGATGATCTGGTTTACCTTTCTCTCGCTACACAATTTCTACATCTCTTGGATATCATTGTAAATCTTTATTTTTTTTCAGTTGCTTTAATAAATGCAGCCTGGTCTCAACTAATCACAAAGATGATACATTCCAGATTAACAAAAATGCTTTGAATCGAACTGGGTTTTTTTTGTTGAAGAGGCAAGGTTAGTAAAATTTATATATTTCAATGAGATTCTATGCCTCAAATATAGACACAAAAAGCTGGAGTAACTCAGTGAGTCAAGTAGCATCTCGGTTTAGTTTAGTTTATTGTCACGTGTATCAAGGTACAGTGAAAAGCTTTTGTTGCGTGCTATCCAGTCAACAGAAAGACAATACACGATTACAATAGAGCCATTTACAGTGTATAGATACATAATAAGGCAATAATGCTTAGTGCAAGGTAAAGCCAGTATGTTCAGAACATATCAGAGGGAGAGAGCACAATTAAGGTTGAGTCTGAAGAAGGGTCTCAACCCGAAACATCACACAATCCTTCTCTCCAGAGATACTGCCTGACCCGCTGAGTTACACCAGCATTGTGTCAACCTACAACTAAAGTTTAAATACATTCAGATATGAATCTTGTGCTAATTAACTTTATGACTTACGA
Source organism: Leucoraja erinaceus (assembly GCF_028641065.1). Taxonomy (NCBI): domain Eukaryota; kingdom Metazoa; phylum Chordata; class Chondrichthyes; order Rajiformes; family Rajidae; genus Leucoraja; species Leucoraja erinaceus. Next base: position 2,930,631 of record NC_073406.1, on the reverse strand, counting down.
ATTGAGGTCAAGCTCATAGGTTTGCATGCGGGGCTTGTCTCCGGGTTTATCCGGATTCCATCTGTAAATTGCAAATTTCTTCATGAGAGACGTTGCTTCAGGTGTAGCTGCTGCTGCGGTCTGGGCGTTGCGTGTCGTCTGCAATGCAATGTAAAGCACCGGTTAATTCACAAACCAACCTGTATCAAAGCCATTGAAGTCTCGAAACAAGGAACTGCAGATGCTGGTCTGCTAGATAAGACAAAAGCGCTGGAGTAAATCAGCGACAGTTTTGGGTAACCTAACAACCCCCCCCCCCCTCCCGCTCGCACCTCCTGTGCCCCGCCTAGACTCGCACCTATTTCTCCCCTACATGCGTTGGCATTTCAGAGACTTCTGGATTAACACATAGTTATGCAAGGAATGGATCACATGCAGGCACAGGACATTACTTTAACTTGGCATCATGTTCAGCATGGACAATGTGGGCCGAAGGGTCTGTCACTGTGCTGAAATGTTCTATGTTCACCCCAAGTCCATTCTTACTCATCAAATTGATAGCAAAGGAAGATATAAAGAACGTGCATGAGCGAACTGCAGATGCTGGCTTAAATCAAAGGTAGACACAAAATGCTGGAAAAGAAGGAATGGGTGACGTTTCGGGTCTAGACCCTTCTCCAGATTGAAGAACCGACCTGAAACGCCACCCATTACTTCTGCCAAACTCTTAGCCTTAGGAATAGTTCAAGTTCAAGTGAGTTTATTGTCATGTGTCCCTGTATAGGACAATGAAATTCTTGCTTTGCTTCAGCAGACAGAACATAGTAGGCATTTACTACAAAACAGATCAGTGTGTCCATATACCATAATATGAATATGTACACACACATGGATAAATAAACTGATTAAGTACAAATAACAGAAAATGGTTATTAATAATCAGAGTTTTGTCCGAGCTAGGTTTAATAGCCTGATGCCGGTGGGGAAGTAGCTATTCGGCTCTTCGAGCCTGCACCGTCATTCAATATGATCATGGTTGATCATCATCCAACTCAGTATCCTGTACCTGCCCTTCTCTCCATACCCTCTGATCCCTTTAGCCACAAGGGCCACATCTAACTCCCTCTTAAATATAGCCAATGAACTGGCCTCAACTACCCTCTGTGGCAGAGAATTCCAGAGATTCACCACTCTCTGTGTGGAAAATGTTTTTCTCGTCTCGGTCCTAAAAGACTTCCCCCTTATCCTTAAACTGTGACCCCTGGTTCTGGACTTCACCAACATCGTCCCGAAACGTTTGCCTATTTCCTTCGCTCCATGCAAAGAGTTGAACACTCTCCACTATAGGAAATAGGTAACGTTTCGGGCCGAAACCCTTCCGGGTTTCGTCCCGAAACGTTGCCTATTTCCTTCGCTCCACATAGATGCTGCTGCATTCACTGAGTTTCACCAGCACTTTTCTCTACCCAGCAATTAGTGTATGTGTTCATGACCTTCACGCAGGCTAGTTGGAGGCAGAGAGCCGCCCTTGGGCCGAGACAGCGGCCGCCGTTCGCGCAAACCCCCCCCTCAAAAAACAGCAGCCTCCTCACAAAAATATCGTCTGGAAGGAGAACAACTTATCATTGTTAAGAGCCGGGGCCTCTCACCTGTAGGCAGGCCGCCCGCCAGGGCAGCAACAGCGAGACGCCGCTTCTCCTCAGGCTCACCGCTGCCGCCGCCATCTTGAGCAGCAGGACTGGCGCTGGAAACGTCTAGAAGCGTCTCGAGCGTCCGTCCGTCAGTCAGTCAGCTCCCGCCTCAGTTAGTCAGCAGTCGGTGATGGCGATGTATGAGGAGAAGCTCCCGGCCTCAAGTTAGTCAGCAACCGGTGGGGAATGTATGAGGTAAAGCCGCGGCCTCAGTTAGTCAGCAGTCGGTGATGGCGATGTATGACCCGGCCTCAAGTTAGTCAGCAGCCCCGGCCTCAAGTTAGTCAGCAACCGGCCGGGAATGTATGAGGTAAAGCCCCGGCCTCAGTTAGTCAGCAGCCCCGGCCTCAGTTAGTCAGCAACCGGCTGGGAATGTATGAGGTAAAGCCCCGGCCTCAGTTAGTCGGCAGCTGGCGGCGATGTTGATGTATGAGGAGAAGCCCGGCCTTAGTTAGTCGGCAGCCGGCCGGGAACCGTGTGTGTGCGGAGCAACTCCGGCCCAAACCCAAGCCCCAGGTATCTGTCAACACCCGGCGGGGCAGTGCAAGGCAAAGATCTTATAGCGCTCTAAGATCTTTGGTGCAAGGTAAAGATACTAGAGGAGGAGCAAGATCAAAGATAGGTCCTGGCTTCTGTCCGACCGTGCACAACCCACTTCTTATTATCTGGCTGCATGCCAACAATTTGTCCCAATGGAGAGAAAAAGTTCCACGACTCACAAATACATCGGTTCTAGCGCCACGAATGGACTGAGAGGCCACTGATATAGTGAATGACTTTGACAGAAATGTGACCTGATTTTTCAACAGTGATTCAAGAGAGTTTATTGTCATGTGTCCCTGATAGGACAATTAAATTCTTGCTTTGCTTCAGCACAAAAAAACATAGTAGGCATTAACTACAGAACAGATCCGTGTGTAGGTATAACCCGAATTGTTCAACTCTTTATATAGGTATATACACACATGAATAAATAAACTGATAAAGTGCAAATAACAGATTATTAATAACAGGTTTTTAATGTTCAGAGTTTGTCCGAGCCAGGTTTAATAGCCTGATAGCTGTGGGGAAGTAGCTATTCCTGAACCTGGTCGTTGCAGTCTTCAGGCTTCTGTACCTTCTACCTGAAGGTAGCAGGGAGTTGAGTGTGTGGCCAGAATGGTGTGGGTCCTTGATGATACTGCTAGCCTTTTTGAAGCAGCGACTGCGATAGATGGTTGGGAGGTCAGAGCCGATGATGGACTGGGCAGTGTTTACTACTTTTTGGTGTCTTTTCCTCTTTTCCTCTCCAGGGCGCTCAAGTTGCCAAACCAAGCCACGATGCAACCGGTCAGCATGCTCTCTACTGTGTACCTGTAGAGTTAAACAATACTAGTGAGAGTGCGAAAGCTATCTACTTGATTCTCTGGACAGGAGTGAAGGGTCTATAGTTGTACAACAGCTGAACATTTAAGCAAGAGGAGGATAGAGGGAAGCCAAAATCTCCCTTAGATAAGTTTTACCTTGAACCGAAGATCCGCTCTCCCATACATCACTACTCTTTTCTACGGTTAATGATGAATCTGTGGATGACTACCTCACAAAGCTGAAGAACATTGCATTGAAATGTACGTTCATAGATAGGCAAGAGGTATATGATATTGTTCTTGATCAATTCATATGGGGCACAATCCACAAAGACGTCCAAAAGTCTCATCGTAAGGGACGAAAGGGATGCTGTTATCAGGCAACTGAACTATCCTACAACAAGAGAATAGTCCTGAACTGCTATCTACTCTACCTCATTGGAGACCCTTGGTCTATCTTTGATTGGACTTTATTGGCTTTACCTTGCACTAAACGTTATTCATGTTATTCCCTTTATCGTGTATGTACACTGTGGATGGTTCGATTGTAATCATGTATTGTCCTTCCGCTGACTGGTTAGCACTCAACAAAAGCTTTTCACTGTACCTCGGTACACGTGGCAATAAACAAAACTAAACTAAAGAAGTTGACCCTCCAAGATGCCATTGACCTTGCACAAGGGCATGAAGCTACAAAGAGGCAAATGTCTCTTATGGGCAGGGGAGTGGATGCAGTGAAGGTCTGTACACAATACAGACCAAAACATCTTGAGCTGACATGAAATCGCCTGCAGAGCTACTGAATGGAAGAAAGAATAAAATAACCCATCCAAGCAAAATACACCTTCCTCAAGACAGGAGGAAGTACAACAACCGCTGACTGATGCTCAAACTGAAGGAAGCCAATAATTCAACAGACATGCCAAAACATTGCCAGAACTGTTGAGACGACAGCAGTTGCTCTGAGCATTGGATCATCAGGACAGAATTTACAATGAATCAATATAGAATTTATATATAGTTCAATTACTATAGGCCCATTCTTAGTCATGTGTGTGACCAAAAATCTGAAAGATTGTGGAATACATCTCTTCTAATACTGAGAGCATTACAGGTAAATTATTTTGTACTGTATATATGATTCATATTTTTTACGAAGTTTATCAAGTGAAATATTTATGTTATGCTGACAATGTTTGTTTAGGGTCTGAGGTAAATATGACGGGTCACGTGTGTGACCTCACGGCAGCATTTTTTTACATAACAGTTTTATCTTACAGACTTGTGAATTTAAAAAAAAGCTAGAATGTTCATATCTTTAGCAGACATGCATTATAGTTCTGTAGGTAGGAAAATAGCAATGAATAAGATTAATCTCTTACAATAATTTTTTAATGTATTACTTTATGTGATTCCATTATGGTAACGTGTGTGATATTTTGGTTCACTTTCCAAAGAATGTCCCTATACAGCCTTGGATTAAGAAACAGTGTACCATAATACATAATCTAAAACAGCTTTGTTTTGATTTTGAAAAAAGGCAACAATATTGACCTGTGGGTAGGAAGGAACTGCAGATGCTGGTTTAAACCAAAGATAGACACAAAAAGCTGGAGAAACAGCAGGACAGGCAGCATCTCTAGAGAGAAGGAATGGGTGACGTTTTGGGTCGAGACCCTTCTTCAGACTGGTTAGGGATAAGGGAAACGAGAGATATAAGCGATGATATAGAGAGATAAAGAACAACAAATGAAAGATATGCAAAAAAGTAAAGATGATAAAGGAAACAGGCCATTGTTAGCGGTTTGTTGGGTGAACAAGAGAAGCTAGTGCGACTTAGGTGGGGGAGGGATAGAGAGTGGGAATGCCGGGGTTACCAGAAGTAGAGAAATCAATATTCATACCACTGTGCTGTAAGCTGCCCAAGCGAAATATGAGATGCTGTTCCTCCAATTTGCGGTTAGCCTCATTCTGACAATGGAGGAGACCTAGGACAGAATGACCTTGCAGTCCATGGATGGACGGGATCATTGTGTACACGAGTTTCATGGATCCAATCTGGCAACATAGAAACATAGAAAATAGGTGCAGGAGTAGGCCATTCAGCCCTTCAAGCCTGCACTGCCATTCAATATGATTATGGCTGATCATCCAACTCGGTATCCTGTACCTGCCTTCTCTCCATACCCCCTGATCCCATTAGCCACAAGGGCCACATCTAACTCCCTCTTAAATATAACCAATGAACTGGCCTCAACTACCTTCTGCGGCAGAGAATTCCAGAGATTCACCACTCTCTGTGTGAAAAATGTTTTTCGCATCTCGGTCCTAAAAGATTTCCCCCTTATCCTTAAACTGTGACCCCTTGTTCTGGACTTCCCCAACATCGGGAACAATCTTCCTGCATCTATCCTGTCCAACCCCTTAAGAATTTTGTACGTTTCTATAAGATTCTATAAGAACATTGGGAATAATTTGAAACTGATCAGAAATTAATAAATTGTTGGAGGAAATACAAATGAATTACAATATACATATGTTTAAGAAGGAGCTGCAGATGCTGGAAAATCGAAGGTAGACAAAAATGCTGGAGAAGCTCAGCGGATGAGGCAGCATCTATGGAGCGAAGGAAAACGTCGCCTATTTCCTTCGCTCCATAGATGCTGCATCACCCGCTGAGTTTCTCCAGCATTTTTGTCTACCTGCAATATACATATGGTATTCAACCATTAGGTGCCACTGTGACCAATAAAGTCAGCCTTGTCCAATTACCAAATGTTTGCAGTTTGTATAGAGGTGGACTATTCCACCTGTGCAAATATCCAGATAGAATCAGAAGTCTTTTCACCCCTCACTTCATGTACTATCTGTCATGTACAAAGTAACTTGTCTTTGTTGCTATAGATTTCATTGTCTGGGTCTTTTTTAAAACACATGCATTATTTGATAAACTGTGTTTCAAATAATTTTCAGACCCAACCAAATAATAACAGAATACCTCCTACCTACCAACGAGTAAAACATTCCTGAAACCCGTTTGTAATTCAATCTATTTATAAGAGGGATCAGTTTGCATTTGCAAAGGCACTGGGAGGTAAGAAAACATGTTTTTGTGTAAATACCTGTAATAATATGATATATTCAATAAAGCACAAAATAAAATACAAGAACAAAATTAATAAAATATACAGTGATAATTTTTTTTCAGTTGTATTTAAATTTACATTTATTAATAATAATGCTGGATTGCTTAATAGAAAGGGTTTTTCTTGCTTGGAGTCAATGTTTAATATTCTGAGGAAGGGTGTGCTGGTTTTGGAGAAGGTCCAGAGGAGGTTTACGAGAATGAACCTGTGGTATGAATGGGTTAACGTATAACGTATGAAGAGCTCTGGGTCTGTACTCTCTGAAGTTGAGGGGTGACCTCAGTGAAACCTATCGGATAATGAAAAGCCTAGATAGGGTGGACATTGAATGGATGTTTCCAGTAATGGGAAAGTCAAGAACCAGTGGACACACCCTCAGAATAAAAGGACCTACCTTTAGAATGGAGCTGACGAGTTTTTCTATAATTGTAATGCAATAATGCTGTAACACGATATTCTGCACTCCGGTATTGTATTTTCTCCTTGCTCAACTTGGTTGACTTGTTTATGGTCCAAGTGTACTCATGTATGACATGTTTTGACAGGATAGCACACAAACAAAAGTCTTCACTGTCTCTCGGTAACGTGACAATAAACTAGCGGAATCTGAACCAGTGGACACAGCCTCTGTGTTGAAGAGGAATTTCTTTAGCCAGAGGGCGGTGAATCTGTGGAATTAATTGCCATAGACATCTGCGGAGGCCATGACATTGTGTATTTTAAAAGTGGACATTTATAGGTTTTTGGTTAGGAAAGGCGTCAAAGGTTACGGGGAGGCAGGAGAATGGAGCTGAAAGGGAAAAATAGATTAGCCATTATTAAATGGCGAAGTAGACTCAATGGACAGAATGGCCTAATTCTGCTCTTACGTGTTATAGTCTTAAATGAGGATGATGCAGATAGTATACATGGAAAACTGAGATTTTGGGGTGATTTTGCTGTTGACTTTTCTGAGGTAGTCGATGATGTGGACTCTGCCTCCTGCTCATCATTCTTAAAATATTGTGTAACTAAAGATTGCACAGTGGCCTTTTTCTCTTTATAAACTCATTTTACAGCAATAAACAGTTTGTTTATTACAGATGTTTGTGAAGCATGTAGAATAATGGTGTTTCTAGCACTGTTCAAGTGTAGGTGCTTATTTTAACTTCCTTCATCTACTTTAACTCATCGTAAATACTTTTATCCTTTTGCTGCATTAACCTAAGAGTAATTGGTGTCCCATGTTGATCTTCATCTTTAATGCCAATTATTATGTTTTTCCATTTTATTTTTTAATGCCAGTCATCCAGTTATATTTCCCAACAGAAAACTGCAGAGCTTTTTCATTCTTTATAAATCTCCTTAAAGCAAGGAAGCAAATTTTGATATTCCTCTCTATGTTAGCAATGCATAAATAATTGTCTTGTTCCTTGCTAATAGCCAGGCCAGTTTCTACAAGAAAACTCATCTGCCATTGGTTTGGTTATGGTGCCTATGCTAAAGCCTCTTCTGATTTGTGTCATAGTCGTCTTGCCTTTACATGTTTCAGAATGCATGCATGCCCTGTCTTTTATGATGATGTCGATCACTGAACAGTATAACGTTAAAGTATGTCCAATATTAATTATAATCATACTTTATTAGCCAAGTATGTTTTGCAACATAGGAGGAATTTGATTTGCCACACAGCCATCATACCATTAAAAAGCAACAAAACACACAAAATACATTTTAACATAAACATCCACCACAGTGACTCCTCCACATTTCTCACTGTGATGGAAGGCAAAAAAAAGTTCAATCTCTTCCCTTCTTAGTTCTTCCGCAGTCGGGGGCCTCGAGCCTCTCCTTGACGGGGCGATCTTGACTCTCCTAGCCGGCGGCGTTTGGGCCCTCCACATTCGGGGGAGATCAAGCTCCTGCATCGGCGGGGGAATCTCAGCTCCCCTGCGCCGGGTGATCAGACCCCAGGTCAGGGCTAGTCGAACCTTCTGCGTCGTTGGAGCTTCCCGACTTGGTCTCTACCCGATGTTGAAATTCCCAAGCCACGGTTGGAGCATCGATCTCAGGCAAGGGATCGGCTCCGATGGCAAGTCCACGTCCCCGCGGTGGGGCTCATGTTTCAGTTATATAGGGTAATGGTGAAATCTAATTTGGAATTCTAAGCACAGTAATAGCCTTGTTATTTATGGAAGCGTTTAAACGCATTAGAAGAAGTTCAGAGAAACTGCAGATGCAGGTTTACAAAAAAAAGACACAAAATGCTGGAGTGCTTCTCCAGAGTCTGAAGAAGAGTGCCAATCTGAAACATAACCTATCCATGTTTTCCTGAGATGTTGCCTGACCCACTGAGTTACTCTGGCACTTTGTGCCTTCTTTCAGAGGTTTGTGAGAGCTATTCTGGAATGGATGGGTTGTCTGGAACAGAAAGGTTGGACAGGCAAGGCTTGTTGCTCATAGAGATTGGAAGAATGGGAGGACACGTGTTTGAAATAAATAAGAGGAAGAGGGTTTGAGAGGATGGGTGTTGATGTAGAGACGATTTTTAGTCATCAATGTGCATTTGCCAATCGGAATGCATGGGTGTGCTTATCAGAGCAAGCCTTCTTATAAGGCAGGTGCAACTCAGCTCCTTAACGGTTGCTGGCAATTGCGACAGAGGTATGCTCAATGTAATTTTTAATTGGGTCTAAACAAAAGGTAGTATTTTGTACAGCATATTAATTGTAAGGAAGATGTACTGTGCCTTGAGACAGAAAGGTAGGAGGAGGTGGATGAAGTTGTAGAAATTGGCACACTGTTCCATTTCATTTATACTTCAAATGTGTGAATTGTGAAATAAGCTGAGAAAGGGATCTTGGTATACTTCAAATGTGTGAATTGCTAAATAATGGCGGAGTTGACATGATGGGCCGAATAATCCTGCCCATATAACTTATGAACTATGGTCACCTGTTGCATGGACTTGTTATTTTTAATCATTATATTTTTACACTAATGTCTTGAGTTTTGCACACAGTCTTCCTTAGTTTAAAATGTTATGTTTAATGTATGTGTACTTAGTTCTCGCCTGTCTGAGTCTCTGTGCTTGTGATGCAACTGCAAGCAGGAATTTCCATTGAACTGTAGCTGACCATACTTGGGGACAGGACGGTAAACTCAACTTGACAACTTGACGGATGATTTTGGGATAGATTTTTATGTCAGCACATTCAGTACCAAAACAGACTATACTGGTATCGATATTAGAAACATAGAAAATAGGTGCGGGAGTAGGCCATTCGGCTCTTCAAGCCTGCGCCGCCATTCAATATGATCATGGCTGATCATCCAACTCAGTATCCTGTACCTGCCTTCTCTCCATACCCCCTGATCCCTTTAGCCACAAGGGCCACATCTAACTCCCTCTTAAATATAGCCAATGAACTGGCCTCAACTACATTCTGTTGCAGAGATTTCCCCCTTATCCTTAAACTGTGGCCCCTTGTTCTGGACTTCCCCAACATCGGGAATAATCTTCCTGCATCTAGCCTGTCCAACCCCTTAAGAATTTTGTACATTTCTATAAGATCCCCCCTCAATCTTTTAAATTCTAGCGAGTACAAGCCGAGTCTATCCAGTCTTTCTTCATATGAAAGTCCTGACATCCCAGGAATCAGTCTGGTGACCCTTCTCTGCACTCCCTCTGTGGCAAGAATGTCCTTCCTCAGATTAGGAGACCAATACCCCAGGTGTGGTCTCACCAAGACCCTGTACAACTGCAGTAGAACCTCCCTGCTCCTATACTCAAATCCTTTTGCTATGAATGCTAACATATCATTCGCTTTCTTCACTGCCTGCTGCACCTGCATGCCTACTTTCAATGACTGGTGTACCATGACACCCAGGTCTCGTTGCATCTCCCCTTTTCCTAATCGGCCACCATTCAGATAGTAGTCTACTTTCCTGTTTTTGCCACCAAAGTGGATAACCTCACATTTATCCACATTATACTGCACAATGAGGTAAGATTAATCAGAAAGGAATGTTGGTTTAGACGGGTGAAGACATGTCACCAGTTGTAGACTTTGAGTTTGATCGGTTGATTATATTGAGTACAGGAAAGTAAAATGTGGACCTACCCAAGTTTGTGAAAGAGGGTTTGAGAGGTTGGAGGAGCAGTTATCATAGGTGACTTTAATTTACATATAGATTGAGCCAACCAAATTGGTACAGTGCTGAGGAGGGGGATTTCCTGGAATCTATACGGGAGAGTTTTTTAAACCAATATGTAGAGGAACCGACTAGAGGGAAGGCCAACCTACACTGGGTATTGTGTAATGACGAAGGATTAGTTAACAATCTTGTTGTGCAAAACCCCTTGGGAAACAGTGACCATAATATGGTGCAATTCTGCATTAGGATGGAGAGTGACACAGTTAATTCAGAGACTAGGGTCCTGAATTTAAAGAAAGGAGATTTTGAAGGTATGAGATGGGAATTGGCAAGGATAGACTGGCTAATTATACTTAGAGGGTTGCTGGTGGAGATGCAATGGCAAAGATTGAAAGACTGCATGGATGAACTGCAGAAATTGTTCATCCCTTACCAATAAAACTGGTAAGGAGGCTCAACCATGGCTAACAAGGGAAATCAAGGTACACAAAAACGGCCGCTGATGCTCTGGCCGGTCTCTGGCAGGAAAGGCCGCGCCAATCTAGATGGTAGTGAGGAGGGGGCGAAGATATGGCTCAGAGGAAAAATGCATCCTCAACCCAGGTAGCGACTGTGAAAAACAGTCACAACCTGGGTGTGCTTGTACATCAGTCATGCAGGTACAGCAGGCAGTGAAGACAGCTAATGGCATGTTAGCCTCATTGTGAGAGGATTTGAGGTTAAGAGCAAGTATGTCCTACTGCAGTTGTACAGGGCCCTGGTGAAACCGCACCTGAAGTATTTTGTGCAGTTTTGGTCTCCTAATTTGAGAAAGAACATTATTGCTATTGAAGGAGTGCAGCATAGGTTCACGAGGTTAATTCCCAGGATGGCGGGACTGACATATGATGAAAGAATGGGTCGACTGGGGTTGTATTCACTGGAACCTAGAAGAATGAGAGGAGAAAAGCTTGGAGAATCTATGAAATTTTAGGGACTTTTTACCTGATGCAGCGATGGCAGGCTCGTCAACGGTCTGTCTGTCTTTTCGTCTTTTTTTGTTATTTTTAGTGTGTTTTAAAAAGTTTATGTTAATGTTCTCTGGTTTGTTTTATGTGGGGGGGTGAGGGAGGGGATCGGGGGAAACACTTTTTCAGTCTTTTACCTTGCTGGAGATGCGATTGTTTTCCGGATCATATCTCCGATCGCTCTGCAGCCTAACGTCGTGGAGCTGGAGGCTTTGTGCGAGACTGACGTGGAGCCCCACCGCGGGGCCGTGGACTTGCCATCGGAGCCTGCGATCCTTTGCCTGGGATCAACGCTCCAACCGCGCAGCCTGCGGATTTCTACATCGAGGAGCTCGCAGTCTCGGGTAGAGACTGATGTTGGGAAGCTCCAAAGTCGCAGGAGGTTCGACCAGCCATGACCTGGGGTCCAATTGCCCGGCGTGGGGAGCTGAGATCCCCCCCAATGCGGGAGCTTGACCGACCCGGCGTGGAGGGCCCGACCGCGGCTACGCCAAGATGGTCCCGACAACGGAAGGCTCGAGGCCCCCGACCACGGTAAAACAAAGAAGGGAAGAGATTGAACTTTTTTTTCGCCTTCCATCACAGTGAGGAATGTGGGGGAGAGACTGTGGTGGATGTTTATGTTAAAATGTATTTTGTGTGTTTTGTTGCTTTTTATTGGTATGATTGTATGGCAAATCAAATTCCTCGTATATTGCAAAACATACTTGGCAAATAAAGTATGATTATGATTGCTGATGGATCTTAATCAGTATTGGAAACTTGAAACATGTGAAGTCAGGGATCTGTAGATTAATTTGACTGTTTCTGTAATCATCATTGCAAAACTAATTGTGTTCCAAGGCACTGAGCCTGTACTCGCTGGAGTTTATGACCTCATTGAAACTTACCGAATAGTGAAAGGCTTGGATAGAGTGGATGTGGAGAGGATGCTTGCACTAGTGAGGGAGTCTAGGACCAGAGGCCATAGCCTCAGAATAAAATGATGTACCTTTAGAATGGAGATGAAAAGGGATTTATTTAGTTAGAGGGTGGTGAATGTGTGGAATTCATTGCCACAGACGGCTGTGGAGGCCAAGTCAATGGATATTTTTAAGGCAGAGATTGATAGAACGGTTGTCAGGGGTTGTGGGGAGAAGGCAGGAGAATGGAGTTAAGAGGGAAAGATAGATCAGCCACGATTGAATGGCAGAGTAGACGATGGGCCAAATGGCCTAATTCTGCTCCTAGAACTTATGAACTAATGAACTCTACAACGGCAGATAGAACACAAGTGAATATTACAGGAATAGGTTTTTCTTTCTGACCATTAGTTACTCAAACTGTATTAACAGTCTGGTTGATTTGTAATGTGCACAGCATGGACTTGTTCTGTCGAAGGGCCTGGTTCCATGCTGGATGACTCTATAAATGGTATCTCATCATTTTTCAGGAATCTCCAGCCCTCCGTGGACAAGGGTTAACACTGGTTTGGTCTTCATGGGATTTCCACCAGGGAACAAATGGTTATTAGTGAGCAGATAATAGACCGTTCGCACAGTGGCGCAGCAGTAGAGTTGCTGCCTTACAGCACCAGAGACCTAGGTTCGATCCTGACCTTCGGTGCTATCTGTATGGAGTTTGTGCGTTCTTCCTGTGATTGCGTGGGTTTCCTTCCACATAAGTTCATGAGATAGGAGTAGACTGAGGCTATTCGACCCATCAAGTCTACTCCGTCATTCAGTCATAGCTGACCTATCTCTCCATCCTAACCCCATTCTCCTGCCTCTCCTCATAACCTCTGACACCTGTACCAATCAATAATCTATCTATCTATGCCTTAAAAACATTCCAAAGACATGCCGATTTCGAGGTTAAATGGCCTCTGTGAATTGTTCCTAATGTGTGTAGAATAGGACGAGTGTAAAAATAAAGTCTATACTTTCTTACATTGCAGAAGACTAAATCTTCATCATGTCCAATCAAAGAATTGTGCACCTGGAGTGTGGGAAATCAACCCAAGTACTTTATGTCCTCGGAACTGTAATCAACATTGACATTTACAAGTAAGTCATCAGCCTTGTTTTACGATGTTCGACTGACAATTTTAACTGAGCTTAGAATAGAAGTTTTGGGAGTCCGGTTTCAAGCATGCAAATAACAAGGTAATTGGACATGAAGATAGACACAAAATGCTGGAGTAACTCAGCAGGACAGGCATCATCTCTGGAGAGAATGAATGGGCCACGATTCGGGTCGAGACCCTCCTTCAGACCTTTCTCCAGAGATGCATATTGTTCCTCTGAGTTACTCCAACATTTTTTGTCGGTCTTCGGTGTAAACCAGCATGGGCAGTTCATTCCCACATACTGGACATGAAGCTGTGTCAGAATCCTCTCCCCAATCAACTTCCTCAACAATGAAATCACACTGTAATAAACTCAGGTTGTAGAGCACATCCTCCTGGATTAGCATTCATCCTAGAGATCAACCTTGGTTTTATAGGAATGACTACACAAGGAACCCTTGGTAATGAGTTATCATTTATCGAGTCATACAGCATGGAAACAGGCCCTTCGGCAGAACAGATACATGCTGACCAACGTCCCATTTGCCCGCATTTGCTCCATATCCCTTTAAACATCCTATTGATGTGCCTGTCTAAATGTCTTTTAAGTGCTGTTATAATACCTGACTCAACTATCTCCTCTGGCAGCTCGTTCCATATACCCACCACCGTCTGGCTGTGAAAAAAGTTACACCTCAGGTTCCCTATTAAATCTTTCCCCTTCACCTTAAACCTACGTCCTCTGGTTTTTGATTCCCCTAGCATGGGTAAAAGATTCTGTGCATACACCCTATCTATTCCCCACATAATATTGTACACATCTATAAAATCACACCTTGGCCTCTTGAGCTCCAAGGAATAAAGTCCTAGTCTGGCCCACCTCTCCCTATTGTCCTGGCCCCTCCAGTCCTGGCAGCATCTTACAGTTACTTAAAGCACTCTGTTTTATTGTATCCTCATCACTGAAATTACACCGTGTGACTCAGGTTGTGTAGGACATCCTCGTTGACTGGCGTTATTGGAGAGATCAACCTGCTTTCATTACACAAAACTACACAAGGAATGAGAAGAGCGATTTAATAGGGGGAATGATTGAACAGGAACCCGAGGGGGTAACTATTGCACACAAATGGTGGTGGATGTAGGAATGAGCTGCCGGTAGTCGAGACAGGTACTATCACATAGTTTAAGAAACATTTGGACAGGTACATGCAAGAACGGAACTCGCTATGAAAACATGGAGGGGACGGGGGACAAAATGTTTTGGAGGCTGCGCGAGCTCAATCTCAACTCTGCCTGTCTCACCGGGTTAACTACAGCCCTGTCTGGACTGACGGGATACCAGCGATGCTTCTCCGCGCTGGCCATATTTCCCGCATGTCCAGGGAGGTTAACCTGGCGGGACAGGCAGAGTCTGACTGCCGACCTCACTGGCCACCCATGGGGGAGGGGGGCACTCGGGACAGCGTTGGAGACCCGGCTGCGATCGATCCTGGCTGCGGATGAGGCGCAGGTCTGTGCCACGTCGCCCTCCTCCAATCACCGCGCTCTATCCTCAGTCCCACCCCCCCACTCCTCCCTCCACCAATCATCACGCCCTCGATCCTCAGTCCCACCCCCACTGCCTCGCGGAAAGCGGAGATTTAAAAATCGGGATCACAAAAACTTGGGGGGGGGGATGTTCCCCACCTCTCAAAACATGGGGGGGGGGGGGGGGGACGTGTCCCCTCTGCCCCCACATTCCCGGGTTTTCCGCCCCTGGGTACATGGTTAGGACAGGTGTAGAGGAATATGAGCTAAACGCAGTGGGTGGGACTAGTGTCCAACCTTTTGTGTCCATCTTCGATTTAAACCAGCAGCTGCAGTTTCTTCTTACACAACTTGCATTACATTTTCTCTTCCTCCAGACCATCTCCCCCAGGGTGTCGATCCTTTGAAGTCACCACGAGCCCTGGTGTCAATTATTCCATCTCAGACAAACAGAATGGCAGCGTTGTCACTCATCCCGCGATTCGCTGGGCTCTCATTAAAGACAGCTTGCTTCGTGTCACGGTGGGCCAAGTAAGCTCAGCTGCCAATGATGGAAAGGTAATATCATAACGCCTCTGCTGACATGCATTATTAATATTATCATAATAAGCACAGTAGAATTATGTCAAAATGGAATCTTGATGTGGAAAACAAAAGTTGTTAGCACTGTTTGGGGCAACACAGTGCAAGTAGTTTAGTTTAGTTTAGTCCAGGTTCTCCAGTGGGTGTTCTAGTTTCTTCCCACACCCCAAAGATATGTGGGTTTGTAGGTTAATTGGCCTGTAAAATTACCCCTAATGTGTAAGGCGTGGGTGAGAAGTTGGGATAATATAGAACCAGTGTACACAGGTGATTGATGGTCAGCGCGGACTCAATTGCAGGGGGGCTGTTTCCATGCTGCATCTCTCTACTAAATACGGAGGGGAATATACATTATCTGACTGATTGAAAAGTTCAGTTTTACCCAACTGCTGAAAATTAGAAAGAGCCTGGACCACCTCACCCCCAGTATTGTTTGTGACTGTATTCTTTTCTAGGTTAAGGTTACATTTTATGGAGACGATTTGGATAAACCGGTTGACAAGATGACCCTGGAGCTCACAGCAGTCTGTAAGTAAATTGCACTCTGATAAAACAGACCAGCCCAGTCTTTCCATCTGGTGAGTTTCAGTGGTTTCACCTCAATGGGAACTGAGTGGTGCTAGGCTCTGTTTCTGGGGACATCCTAATGCCCCTGTCAAACCCAGGTGACTATTTAGGCGACTAGGATGTTGCCACATGGTCACCAGGGTGTCGTACATGGGTGGCCCAGACTTTGGAAATGGCTCCAAAGCATGGCGGCGCCCGCATGTGCAAATATTCAAAAAGAATGTCGCTGTGCAGTTGCACATGTGGCAAATAAAACCCATTCAACCATTAAACCATCACGTTTTTGACACCAATCATGGGACTGGGATTCTGACTCTCTACCCCACCTATGCATGTTATAATTTTACAGATATCTCTATCCTATTACACATCCACATCCTTTGCTCCAGGGTGGAAAAAAACTTTTATTGAATCTTTTCCCAGAAGTGAATTCATCTAATACATACAATATTAGCAATTTCAAGCCACTTTTAATCACAATGACAAAGTGATAATCAATTGCTTTATTTTCCCACTTCATTAACTCCCCAACTTGTAATTGTAATTGTAATTGTAAATCTTTATTGTCATTTCCTGAGTATTCGCATACTCAGAGGAAACAAAAAAACGTTTCTCAACCAGTGTCCATTCAGTTTTCGTTACAAAATAAATAGCAATTAAAGTTAAAATACATGTCATGAACAATTTAACCCTCTAATAACATTCAATAACATTCAACAGCCGTTCCGACCGGCAGCGGGGTGTTTGTGCGCGATACTTGGCAGGGGGGAAAGTTCATTTAACAGTCTTATAGCCTGTGGGAAGAAGCTGAGGAGCATCCTGCTGGTTTTGCAGCTGATGCTCCTGTACCTCTTCCCAGATGGGAGGATGGTGAAAAAGTCATGCGATGGGTGAGAAGTTGGGATAATATAGAACCAGTGTACACAGGTGATTGATGGTCAGCGCGGACTCAATTGCAGGGGGGCTGTTTCCATGCTGCATCTCTCTACTAAATACGGAGGGGAATATACATTATCTGACTGATTGAAAAGTTGCTGGTTCTCATCATTTCTCTTCAATTGCAGACGTGTCTTTGGATGTGGATGCCGATCGCGATGGAATAGTTGAAGAGAATAATCCTAATAAGGTGATTAAAAGTGGTAACAAGAATTATGGTGGTAACACTGCGCTGGAAAGAAGGGTGAATTTTTCCCACTTTTTTTAAACATGTATTTTGGGGGGAAAGTGGCCATTTTTGCTCATCCCCCTATATTCACTCCATACGTTCAAAAGTCATAGGAGTGTACACCATGTACACCAGCACCTTCCTACACATGAGGGACAATTTACAATTTACAAAGGCCAATTAACCTACAAACCTGTACATCTTTGCAGTGTGGGAGGAAACCGGTGCACCCGGGAAAAAAACCATGCGGTCATGGGGAGTATGTACAAACTCCATACAGACAGCATCGGTAGTCAGGATCAAACCCAGGTCTCTGGCGCTGTCCTGCTACGTCATTGCACCACGCTAGTCAAGGACGTTAATTCCATCAGGATCATTTACTGAACTCACCTGAGCAAGCGGAGAGTTTTCCATCACACTCTCGATTTGATCATTGTAGATGATGGGGAGACCTTGGGATGTTGGGATGTCATTCACTGGTTGCAGGGCACCCAGACATTGATCTAATCTTGTAGCTTATCGTGTATGTGGCTGTTCAGGATGAGTTTCTGGTCAATGATGACCCCAGGATGTTGATGGTGAGGGCCTGTCAATAGTAATGCATTGAAAGTCGAGGGTATTTCCACTTCTTTATGATGGATGAAACGTCATTTGATGAGACAGATTACAATGCGCTGTTTTATTTTTCGTGGATAAATAACAAAAACTATAATAATTGGCATTAAAATAATGCAAGAACTTGAAGCAGAAATGGTCCCACTCTTACGTCCTCATTCCAAACCCTTATAAACATTTTTCTTGCCATCTTAATAACTCAGTTTCTCTCACAATTGATGCTGCCTGACGTTTTGAGTGTTTCCAGCCTCTTCTGTTTTATTTCAGATATACAAGAATGCCTCATATAGATCTGTTTTCATTTCTTTGCCAGAGTTCTTGGATGTGGGGTCCGGAAGGACACGGAGCTATTCTCCTTGTGAACTGCGACAAGGAATTGTTAACTACTCAATCTGACAACATGGATGATAAAGTTTACTCATTTGCAGGTAACAGGCGATGTTTACCACCATAGCCGATGAAGTATTCTTGGCCGTGCCTAGGTGTAATTACACTACTGCAAATTGTGTCTTGATGGAAATATGCTGGTACATAATGAATCTGAATCTATCAATATGAATACTTTATTGCCATTCGTTGCAATTTCTTTGCTTACATTCCCACGGTATACAAATAGTCGCCCATAAACGGAACTTACAAAGGCGCCAGGTCCCCTTTTGTTCTCCCCCCACCCCCCTATGGTGCAATGTAAGATTTAAAAAGGCTCTGCAGCTAAGATGGAGGTGGCTGCTAACAGCAACACATGGCAAACAAGGATGCTCGCTTAGAACAACAACTAGGTGCTTGGAAACAGAACTGGGCTCACTTAGAGGAAGCTGTAAATCATGAGGCTGCAAGGACACCAACATTAAGATAAAATAAATTCTAATGAATAATAAGATAATATGAGGTCATAGCCACAGCATAAAAATACTTCCATTTAGAAAGATGAAGGAGGAATTTCCTTTGTCAGAGGGTGGTGAATCTGCAGAATTCATTGCTCCAGAAGGCTGTGGAGGCCAAGTCAAAGGATATTTATAATGCAGAGGTTGGCAGATTTTTAATTAGAATGGGTGTCGGGCGTTATGGAGCGAAGGCAGAAGCATGGGGCTGAGAGGGAGAGATAAATCAGCCATGATTGAATGACAGAGTATACTTGATGGGCCGAATGGCCTAATTCTGCTACTAGAAATTACGGACTTATGAACTATGCATGACAGATGGAACACAAGTAAGTATTACAGGAATAGGTTTGTCTTTCTGACCATGAGTTACTCAAACTGCATTAACAGGCTGGCTTGATGGGCCGAATGGCCTTATTCTGCTGCTAGAACCTATGAACAAATGTGAATACTTCTTTCTTTCAGACCTAGCTGACATGTCACGTATGATCATAAGAACTGAAGGACCAAAGCTTATGCCAGCTGGGTACACCCTCAATCTGCACATTTCACCTTCTGATAAAAAGAAAGTCCAACTCTTTCGGCATGAGATATGTGAGTACGTTTGGTTGACATTCTGCTCCAGCACTTTGTGTTTTTCTTCACGTGTAGTTGGTTTTTAATCATTTCCTTTATTGCTTCTATCAAATTTCCAAATGTTAATATTCTAGTTGAGCAACTCACCTACTTTTTTATTTGCTTATTTTTCTAGTCGCTCTAGTTCTAATCAACTTTCACAAGTGCAATAGAGTGGTGCAGCGGGTAGAGCTGCTGCCTCACAGTGCCAGAGACCCAGCTTTGAATCTGACCTCGGCTGTTTTCTATATGGAGTTTGCACGTTCTCCTTGTGACTGAGTGAATTTCCTCTGGTTGGTCCGATTTCCTTCCACATCCCAAAGTTGGGCGGGTTTGTAAGTTAATTGGCCTCTGTAAATTGTCCCAAGTGTGTAGGAAGTAGATGAGGAAGTGGGATGACCATGTTTACATATTCTATTGTGCTGCAGCAAGTAAGAATTTCATTGTCCTATCTGGGACACATGACAATAAACCACTCTTGACTCTTGAATTAATGTGAACAGGTGATTGGTGGTTGGCATGGACTCAGTGAGCTGAAGGGCCTGTTTCCATATTGTATCTTTAAACAAAACTAAACCTTTCATTCAGGCTTCCCAGATTTATTAAAATCTTTCACAAGAAAATCTTTTGAACTTCAAGTCTAAGTTGAAGTTCAACCCACTCACTCTGTTTTGATTATATTGTATTCAAGATATCATTTGATTTATTTTCCTTTACTTTTTCATTTGTAGCAAGCGTGACCAGTGTGTTGGGCAGAACCAAAGAATTGACTGCTATGGATTTTACCAAAGGCCACAATAAGATTATTTTCTCTGCTGAAGGGCTTGCGTTTCCACATAATAAGAATGCTACTTTGGTGACCTTCAACCTCAGTGTGGTAGGAGAAATCACTACATTTTGATCCAATTCTAAATGTGTCAGATGAAAAATTTAATTGTGTGAAGAAGGGTCTCGACCCGAAACATCGCCCATTCCTTCTCTCCAGAGATGCTGCCTGTCCTGCTCCAGCATTTTGTGCATATCTTCGGTGTAAACCAGCACCTGCAGTTCCTTCCTACACGTAATTGAAAATAAGTTTAGAAACGATACGAAACGATAGAAGTTTATTCATCCCGGGAGTGAAATTGATCTGCCAACAGTCAGAATCACAATCCGGTGCAGACTGCTATTTTCACGCTGCCTCGACTTGAAGGAAGCATGTGGCATGTTTTCCTTCGTACGTTGGGGAATAGAATACAACTGTTCGAACATTATGTTGCAACTTTACACTTGGGATACAAGTCCATAATGCTTGCTTTCCGAGTCGGGGCTTTGAGTACAAGTCAGGAAGTCATGCAGCTTTATAGGACTTTGGTTAGGCCACATTTGGAATATTGTGCAGTTCATTAAAAGAAGGGTGTGGAGACTTGGGAAGGGTGCAAAGATGGTTTAACAGATGCCTAAATTAGGGGATATTAGCTACATGGCGTGGTCGGACAGACTTGGATTGTTTTCTCTGGAATGCCTGAAGTAGTGAGGAGACCTGTTAGAAGTATATAAAATTGTGTGAGGCATGGGTAGAGTAGACACAACTTTTTCCCCAGGATTAAAAACTCAAATCACAGTTGTAAATTGAGAGGGGCAAAGTTTTAAGGAGATGTGTGGAGCGAGTTTTATTTTATACAGAGGGTGGTGAGTGCCTGGAATCACTATGGGGAGGTGAGGCAGATACGATCGTGGCATTAGTGAAGCTTTTGGAAGGGATATGGATTATGTGTGGGCAGATAAAAGCAACAGGAATTACCTGGAAATTTAAATGTCAATAAAGATACATGTCATTCACCGCATCACATTACTTCTTTCATTTCAGGTTCACCAACAGCTTCCTATTTTCACTGATCAAGTTGTACTTCATTTTGCTCCATGGATTATGACTCCTAATACTCAGGCTCCCGAGGAGGTGTATGTTTGTAGGTAAGGGGATATATTTTAAAGTATAAACATCACCATAATATTTCCTTTAGTTTAGTTCATAAGTTCATGATAGGAACAGAATTAGGCCATTCGGCCCATCAAGTCTACTCTGCCATTCAATCGTGGCTGATCTATCTCTCCCTCTCAACCCCATCTCCTGCCTCCCCCCCCCCCCCCCAACAAACACCTGACACCTGTACTAATCAAGAAAGTATCTATCTCTTTCATAAAAATATCCATTGACGGCCTCCACGGCCTTCTGTGACATGGAATTCTGAAGAAGGGTCTCGACGCGAAACCTCTTACAATCCTTCTCTCCAGAGATGCTGTCTGACCTGCTGAATTACTCCAGCATTTTGTATCCATCTTCGGTATAAACCCGCATCTACAGTTGCTCCCTACAGCCTACATCCACTATTGTAGATGGCCGTGGTCTCTGGCCCCACCACATCTCAAATACACTGACAACACCGCCACCCTGGCAGCCTCACGGCCATCAATTCCATCGTTGTTTCTTGAGTTGAAAACGCCCAAAAGCAAGACAAAAACTTCCCATAACCTGGGATATTGGGTTGGAATTGAACGTTCCCTCTTCCCTGACTCTCAGTCAAAAGAAGGGTCTCGATCCGAAAGGTCACCCATTCCTTCTCTCCAGAGATGCTGCCTGTCCCGCCTTTTGTCCCTCTCTTCAGCGTTTGATTAATCAGGATGATACTTTGATTGGAAAGGTTAACACATGAACTGGTTGCAACAAATTGTTTTTTATTCCCTTGTTTTCCTTGTAGCACAGTTGGTTTCAGGGTAATCTCATTTGGCAGGTCCCCTTTACACAATCTCTTTTTCCCCCTCTCTTAGCGTGCTCCATAATGAGAAGTTCCTGATAGAATTCAAGAAGTTTGTGACGAAAGCACAGTGCAAGCTAACAATCTTGCCAGAAAGTGAGAATGAAAATGACATCTGGATGCAGGTAAAACAATGATTTCCTGTCTATACAATAAGCAGCACCCACAAAGTGACTGCAATCCTCATCTGTACAAGACAATGTCTAATTATGCTTTCAATTTAAATTATGCTTTTAATTCAATCTAAATTATGTTTTCAATTGAGTCCCCTGTACGTAATAAAAATAACACACTCATCCTTCAGACCATCAGTGGAATCTATCTTTGTTGCCTGCACATGGAGTGTCACCGTTAGTCTTCCCTTTCACTGTGTGTTGTGTTAGTCTGCTTCACCTTTCTGTGGAATAGTCATGCTGAATGTATTCTCTCTCTCTCTCTCTCAGGATGAAATCGAGTTTGGTTACATAGACGCTCCACACAAGTTCATGAATATAGTGATGGATTCTCCTCGAAATAGGGGCCTTAAGAATTTCGCCTACAAATTCCTCTTGGTAAGGGATAATATTTCCGTGACTTGCAAGTTTATTACTTCAATATGTTCACTCTCCTAAAGTACTGATTTTAGTTGGAGTTATGCATGATACTTCAATTTCATTTGTCTGCTTTAGTATCTTATTCTGACGGTAAAGGGAAACAGTTCCTTGCATGAGGATAGTTTAGATCCAAAACCAGAGTTTAGTTTAGTTTAAAGATACAGCGTGGAAACAGGCCCTACATCCCTCCAAGACCGCACTGACCTGCGAACCCCGCTCACTAACACGACCCTACACTCACCAGGGACAATTTTACCGAGCCAATCAACCTACAAACCTGTGTGTCTTTGGAGTGTGGGAGGAAACCGGAGCATCCGGAGAGAACCCATGCAAGTCACGGGGAGAACGTACAAACCCAGTACAGACAGCACCCGTAATCAGGATCCAACCCAGATCTCTGGAGCTGTAAAGCAGCAACTTCACCGCTGTGCCACCGTGCCACCCTAATGGATATAGATGAGTTTGCTGAATATCATGGGGTTTGATCCTGACTACGGGTGCTGTCTGTGCAGAGTTTGTACATTCTCCCCGTGACCTCTGTGGGTTTTCTCCGAGATCTTCGGTTTCTCCCACACTCCAAAGACGTACAGGTTTACAGGTTAATTGCCTTGGTGTAAATGTAAATTGACCCTAGTGTGTGTAGGATAGTGTTAGTGTGCGGGATTTGCCTGTGGGTGTGTTCTCGGTGGGCCGAAGGGCTTGTTTCTGTGTTATATAACTTTTAATGTTTTTTCTTTTTTCCATATTCCATATTTTATAACAGAAGTAGAGCAAGTAAATGAAAGACAATGTTTTCAGAATGCCCAAGTTTTGTCAGCCAGATACTGAGAGCCGTTTAGTTCTTGTAGTTCTATCGATGGTCTGTGCGGGCATGTTCACATTCCATAGGTTGTTAATGGGTGATCATCAGGAACAGTTGGAATGTGGAGAGGGCTACATTCTTCATCTGACCCCCACTGCACAAACATTGATTGAACTAAATTGAAGGATGCAGCATGGAAATGGGCCCTTCTGCCCACTGAGACCATGCCGTCCATCGATCACCGGCTCACATTCGTTCTATTTTATCCCACTTTCGCATCCACTCCCTACACACTAAGTGGAATTTACAGAGGACCAATTCACCTACAAATGGATGAGGGAGGAAACCAGAGCACCCGGAGGAAACCCATGCGGTCAGGGGGAGAACATGCAAAGTCCAGGTCCTGTGGTCGGGATCGAACCCAGGTCTCTGGAAACATGATGCAACAGCTCTACCTGCTGCGCCACCGTGCCATCTGTTAAACGGCAATACGCAAACATCAGCCTATGATTTGGCCTCTTAATTATGTTAGCACCGAGGCAAAGGTAGAGGGAAAAACTTTATTTCTCTGCATGACATACACTGCAACTCATCAAAAGCTAACGTCTACAAACATTTGACATTGCTGCCTTTATTGTGTAATTGTCAGGGCCGAGATTTTGGACGTATCGACTTGAAAAGTGACGGAGAAATAAACTCTTTGGACGCCTTTGGAAATCTGGAGGTCAGCCCTCCTGTGACAGTGAACGGCAAGGAATATCCGTTCGGCAGGATTGTCATCGGAAGCCACCTACCCATGTAATGTTACTGCATCTGTTTTGTTGGGAGGCGGAGGTGAAGCCGTCTTGCTTCATCTTTCCAGACATCTTTCTCAGGTGTTAACTGTCTCTTTTTAGAGCTTTACTCTAATTATTAAACTCCAATAAACTTTCGAAAATACAGCAGGGCAGCACGGTGGCACAGCGGGTAGAGTTACTGCCTCACAGCGGGTAGAGTTACTGCCTCACAGCGGGTAGAGTTACTGCCTCACAGCGGGTAGAGTTACTGCCTCACAACGCCAGAGACCCAGGTTCTATCATAGGATCATAAGATCATGTGATGGAGCAGAATTAGGCCTTTCAGCTCATCAAGTCAACTACACCATTCAATCATAGCTGATCTATCTTTCTCCTCTCACCTCCATTCTCCTGCCTTCTCCCCATAACCTCTGACACCCGTACTAATCAAGAATATATCCATCACTGCCTTAAATATATCCACTGACTTGGCCTCCACAGCCTACTGTGGCAAAGAATTCCACAGATTCACCACCCTCTGACTAAAGAGATTCTCCTCAACTCCTTCCAAAAAGAACATCATTTAAATCTGAGGCTCTAGTCCTGGACTCTCCCACTAGTGGAAACAACCTCTTCACATCCGCTCTATCCGAGCCTTTCACTATTCTGTATGTTTCGATGAGGTTCCCCCCTCATTCTTCTAAACTCCAGCAAGTACGGGCCCAGTACGATAAACGCCAATCATTGATTAACCCACTCATTCCTGGGATCGTTCTTGTAAACCTGCTCTGGACCCTCTCAAGAATCAGATATGGTGCCCAAAATAGCTCATAATATTCCAAATGCAGCCTTATAGAGCCTCAGCCTACGGGTGCTGCCTAGATCCTGCCCAGAGATGCTGTCGGTACGGAGTCTGTATGATCTCTCAGTGATCTTTGTGGGTATTCTCCGGCTGATCCGTTTTTCTCCCACTGTCCAAAGATGTGCGGGTTTGTAGGTTAATTGGCTTTCGTAAAAATTGTAAATTGTCCCTAGTATGTAGGGAGGTGTCAGTGTGCGGGGCGATTGCTGGTCGGCGTGGACTTTGGCCCAACAGCCTGTTTATATTAATATTGGCCAAATTAGAGGTATTACAAAATGGAGGATCTTTCCATTTGCAAGGCCTGCTTGGCCTCTTTCTCTGAAAAGTTGCAAGCTGTGAGCTGGCGCCAGAAAGTCTGGACCCTAGATGGATATGCAGGATGAGGAGAGTTCCAGATGTCCTAACTTCATTAATATGTATGAAGGTTTTGCAGAGAGAGATAAGAAGGTCTGCAAATGCATAAATTGCAGAGTGTTTGTGCTGCTGTTTGATGATTGGCTGAAGTGTGAAACCTTGTTTGAATTGTTTATACAACCTGGGGAAAATGTTGCATTACTTTAGTTAACTGACTTCCTTCCAGAAGCTTCTGTCGAAACAATGTAATGGGATACTTTGTGACTGGGTTAGGGAACTGTCAATGACTGCATAATGTGATTGGTTTGTAGGGGCTGCCTCCCCCAAGTAATGTCATACCCTTAGTTTGCAAGGGTATAAGCGGTGGATCATTATTTGGGATGTGTCGGTTGATTGTGACTTCGGTTTGCACGAGATATTGTTGTCTTGCATGAGTGGATCGGCAACCGTTCCTGCAGTTTGTTCTTCAATAAAGTAAGGTTTTGGAACCACAGTTTAACCTAGTGTTTGACTAACCCAGACTAAGGGGGTAGGTCTAGAACCTGAATTAATATTTCCACACTGTATCTCTAAACTAAACTGAATTTGTGACCTTAAAGGCAGAAGAAAGTACAATTTACATTTTAAAAATTATTTTCCAGCCACCCAAAAGGGAGAAAGATGGTAAAGGACACCCAGGACCTTCTGATGGCTCAGTCTGTGCAGTCTCCCATAATACTATACTCGGACTGGTTGTATGTTGGTCACGTCGATGAGTTCATGACCTTTGTTCCAGCGCCCGACAGAAAGGTAATCAATATAATTCTGCTACAACTTCACTACTAACTTCCACCCTGCCCTCAAATTCACCTGGACTATATCTGACACCTCTTTCCCCTTTCCTGGTCTCTCCATCTCCATCACAGGGCATAGACTATTGACTTATGTCTACTAGAAACCCACCAATTCAACAGATATCTGGGCAACACCCCATCTCTCAATCTCATCTACTGCATCTGGTGTTCCCAAAGTGGCCTCCTCTACATCGGCGAGACCATGTGTAGACTTGGCGACTGTTTGGCCAAACACTTACGCTCTGTCTACTCAATCTCCCTGTGGCTAACCATTTTTACATTCCTTCCCATTCCCACACGGACGTTTCTGCCCTGGGACTCCACCGTTGCCAGAGTGAGGCCACACACAAATTGGAGGAACAGCACCCAATGGTGTGAACGTTGAATTCTCCAATTTTAGATAACCAACCTCAAAACACCCCTCCTCCCACCTTCCTTTTCTTTCCCCCATCTCCTCACCTCCTGTTCCCAGTGCCCACTTAGACTCGTAATCCTCCTCTTCCCATTGATATTCCTTCCTCTGGCTTCACAATTCTTACCTCTTCTCTCCTTATCTTATACCTTCTGTTGTTTCATCTCTGGCCTTTGTCCAACCATCTGCCTATCAACACCCACCCCCACACCTTTATCCACCTATTACTTTCTGGCCATTATTCCCCCTCCCCACGATCATGAACAGCAATAATTCCACCTGCCCGCGTTTGGCCCATATCCATCTAAACCTTTCCTACATGTACCTGTACAAAGGTCTATTAAATGTTTTTATAATACTTGCCTCAACTATCTCCTCTGGCAGCCCCCTGCTCTTTTCGGGCATCAGTGTCTGAGATTCTGGGCAGAGAAGGTGTCTTTTTTGGATATTGATATTTTGTTCTGAATTCTGCAGGGTTTTAGATTACTTCTCGCCAGTCCCCTTTCGTTCTACAGTCTGTTCAAGAGGCTCCAGAAAGAAGGTCATGGAGAAGCTATGATGTTTGACAGTGAGTCTCCACACAGCTGTCACATTGCATTGTGTTCTGCTCAAGATCCTTGTGAATGCAAAGTGCTGGAGGCAGGCAGCATCTGTGGAGGGAATAGACTGATGACGTTTCAGGTCGGGCCCCTTCCTTAGTCTCCATAAAGTCTGGTAGGTTAATTGGCTTCTGTAAATTTGCAAATTGTCCCTATTGTGCAGGATAGTGCTAGCGTATGGGGTGATCACTGGTCGGTGCAGACTCGGTGGGCCGAAGGACCTGTTTCCACTCTGTATGTAAAGTCTAAAGAGGGTTTCTGACATAAAACATGGCCGGTCCATTCCCCCCAGAGATGCTGCCTGACCCAGTGAGTGCCTCCAGCACTTGGTGTTTTGTAATATTATATTAGTAGTCATGCAAAACGCAAACCCTGCTGAGCAAAATGGTCGCCTATCCCTTCCCTCTGTAGAGTTACTTCAGCATTTTGTGTGTCATTCTTTGCCAACATTGTTTATGTATATTTCCATACATTATGTTTAGTGTAGCTAAGTGCGCAGTCATACATTTTGGTATTAGGAATAAAGGCGTAGACTATTTTCTAAATGGGGAGAGAATCCAGAAATCGGAGGCGCAAAGGGACTTGGGAGTGCTGGTGCAGGATTCCCGAAAAGTTAATCTGCAAAGGAAACAGTAGTAGAGAAAGCAACCCCAATGCTAACATTTATTTCAAGTGGCTTATATACAAAAACAACGATGTAATGCTGAGGCTCTATAAGGCGCTGGTAAGGCCGCATTTGGAATATTGTGAGCAATTTTAGAATGTGCTGGCTCTGGAGTGAGTCCAGAGGAGGTTTACAAGAATGATCCCAGGAATGAGTAGGTTAACCTATGATGAGCGTTTGTCGGCACTGAAGATGTATAGAAGAATGAGGGGGGGGGGGGGCTAATTGAAACATACAGAATAGTGAAAGCTTCAGAATTAAAGGACATTCTTTTAGGAAGGAGATGAAGTGAAATGTCTTTAGTCAGATAATGGTGAATCTGTGTAATTCTTTCAAACAGAAGGCTATGGAGACCAAGTCAATGGATATTTTTGAGGTAGAGATAGATAGATTCTTGATTAGTATAGGTGTCGGAGTTTGTGTTGAAGGCAGGATAATGGGGTTAGGAGGGAGAGGTAGATCAGCCATGATTGAATGGCAGAGTAGACTTGATGGGCCGAATGGCCTAATTCTACTCCTATCACTGAGGTCCTGATACATTGGGCTTATCCATTCCCTCCACAGATGCTGCCTGATCTATTGAGTTACTCCAACATTTGTGTTTTGCTCAAAATTCCAGCATCTCCTTGTTCCTTGTATCTCCTTTGGCAAAGGGAATTTTCAAAAATAACTGACGTTTGAATCTGTGGCCTCCAAATGCCCAAATAACATGATCTTAAAAAAATGGTGGTGGAAGTCACAAATGCACCTTTGATAGACACAAATGCTGGAGTAACTCATCGGGACAGGAAGCATCTCTGGATACAAGGAATGGGTGGCGTTTCAGGTCGAGACCCTTCGCAGACTCTTTCACACAAGTTTGAGCCAAGGTGTTTTTTTCATTGAGGACTGATTAAACAACGCATGGGCAGATGTCCGAAGGAGGATTGTACAGGCAAATTCATGATGGCTGCAGTTCCTATATGGATGGAACAGTTAGTGTCGCAAACATAGGTCATAAGTCATTGGAGCAGAATTAGGCCATTCGGCCCATTGAGTCTGGTCCGTCTTTGATCACGGCAGATCTGTACTTTAGTGACCTGATCTTCAGTGTAAAGTTAAAGAGATGCTTAACAAAAAATAAATATTAATGGTGTTCTTGTGTTTTGTAAATCAGATGCATTCTGTGACCCAATTAAAATTAATGACATCCTGAAAAATCAAGCGTTGCATGAAAGAAATACCCATGTACAGGTGAGTCTATGTGACGTGAAGTCGTGAAACTGTGTACGTCTGAAATGTGTTGCTAATTACTTCAGATTCTTTCTGCTGTTCCCCCCACAGCATTGCATTGATTGGAACCGAGACATCCTAAAGGTGGAATTGGGATTAGATGAAGCAGATATTATTGATATCCCAACATTGTTTAAGCCAACGGATGAAACCCATGTAGCAGCTTACTTTCCAGATATGGTAAGTGTAAAACAAAGAAAGCTGAATGGTAGAAAAACTCAGCAAGTCAAGCAAGTACTGCAGAGGCAAAAAGGGCCAGTGGACTTTTTAGGTTGAGACCCTGCATCAGGACTGAGAGGAAACAGAAGCAATTGTTTAGTTTAGTTGAGTTTAGTGCAGACAATCAGAACCTCCTCTCATCCCACCCAAGGTGAAAATGTCAGAGAGTACAGGACAGCTTTAAGGTGGTCAAACTGTGCAATTCATTGCCACAGGCCAAGTCATGGGGTATTTTTAACATGGAGATTGATAGATTCTTGATTAGTACGGGTGTCAAAGGTTAAAGGGAGAAGGTAAGAGAATGTGGGTTGAGGGGGAAAAATAAATCAGCCACAATTGAATGGCAGAGTAGACACGATGGGCCGAATGGCCTAATTCTGCTCCTATGTTTTATGAACTTATTATCCATCTTCCTCAACATTCTATGATCTTGCTCCTCTCCTGTTGTCCTTAACTCATTTATTGACCATCATTGCCTACTATGTTCTGTTGTGCTGACGCAAAGCACAATAAACTCTCTTGAATCTCTTGAATCTTGAATCAATTTCCTTGTCTTTTGACTTTTGGGCAATCGGGTTTCCTTTTTACTTCAGACATTCTCACTCTCATTCTGTGTCTGAAAGTGGCAGCACGGGCTGAAACAGGTTTATATTTGTCTCTCGTCAGGTGAACATGATAGTTCTTGGCAAGTACTTGGGAATTCCAAAACCCTTTGGGCCGCTGATCAATGGAGAATGTGCACTGGAAGCTGTAGTGCGCTCAGCATTGGAACCACTTGGCCTGGATTGTACCTTCGTTAACGATTTCACCTCCTACCACAAGAGGCACGGAGAAGTTCACTGTGGTTCCAATGTTCGTCGCAAACCCTTTACTTTGAAGTGGTGGAACATGGAGATATAATCACCAGTTACAGTTCACACATGTAACAAGCATTGCCTTATTTTTCTGCAGCTTTGATAACAGTGTAACCTACTGGCAAGTCTATAACCTAATGACTTGGAACCTGTGCTCATACCTTCTCAGGACGTAGGAAGTTATTTTGTCCAATAGTCTATATCTCAAAGCAGTCCCATCAATGCTAATCTCCCACTCATTTAGTCATACAGCATGGAAACAGGCCCTTTGGCCCAACTATCCCACACCGGCCAACCTAGCCCACACAGGCCAACATCATTTCTATTAAGATTTATCTCATGGTCTAGAAATGAAATCATCAGAGCTGCTGCTCTTTATACCAGCATCTCAGCACCAAAAATAAACATTAGAGGGTGGAGTTTGACCGCACTCAGGAAATTGAACAAGTCCTCTTTACAATTTAGACTTTCGAGATACAGTGTGGAAACAGGCCCTTCAGCCCACCAGGTCTGCACCGACCAGTGATCACCCCGTACTCTAGCACTATCCTTCAATTTTACAATTTTACCAAAGCCAATTAACCAACAAACCTGTACATTTTTGGTGTGGGAGGAAAAGTGAGCGCCCGAAGAAAACTCAGGCAGGTCACGGGGAGAACGTACAAACTCCGTACAGACAGCACCTGTAGTCAGGATCGAACCCGGGTCTCTGGCGCTGTGAGGCAGCAACTCTACCGCTGTGCCACCGTGCCACCAAAGGCTTGGACCCCCTGGCATGAATTTCCTTGATTTCAGTGTCAGACACTGTTTACCGCTTTGTGAACTGCCAAGGAATTTAGTTCATGTTGTCCCAAGATCACTCCTGTCTGGGACCCCTGGAAATTCCCAGCTCGGTGCTGGACTGAGATCTCACAGAGATAGTTCCACTGGTTCCACTGAGTTCCACCTCAATCATCTCCCTCTGCCCAATAACCAACGCACCAAAGAGAAGCACAAGGGGCAGGGCCATGTGTGCCTCGCTAAAGTCTACATCCACAACTCCACTCTGCCAGTGCTCTCATCCCACTAAAGGAAGGTTTAAATGGTTGAGACTAAAAGTCCCTAGGTGTAAATATTACCAGCAATCAGTCGTGGACCAACCACATTGATACGACAGCCAAGGCACACTAACACCTCAACTTCCTCAGGAGACGGAGGAAATTCACCATGTCTCCAAGGAGTCTTACAAACTTCTACACATGCACCATAGAAAGCAAACAGTGGGGTTGCATCACAGCTTGGTTTGGGAACAACTCTGCCCATGATCGCAAAGAATTGCAGAAAGTCATGGATGTAGCCCAGTCCGTCACCCAGATCAGACTCACCACCATTGATTCCATCTTCCCTTCATTCTGTCTTGGAAAAGCAGCCAACATAATCAAAGACTTGTCCCACCCCGGACATTCCTTCTTGACCCCGCTCCCATTGGGGAGAAGGTACAGAAACCTTAAAGCGCGTACCACCAGAGTCAGGAACAGCTTCTTCCCCTTGTTGTCGGGCTTCTGAACAGTCCTTCCATAAAGTAGGGGACTGTCCGATTCACCTCTACCCCAATGCGGACATTAGACTTTCTCTGGAACTGCTACAATGCTGAGAACTGTATGATTCTTTGTAATTTGATTGCGATATAATGCCTCTACTGCTTGCATTTATGCTTTGATTGTAGTGTTTACTTAGCTTAATAAACTTATCAATGAATTGCATTGTGTTGCTCTCTGAGACTTTGACTGGGTTTTTGATTTGGTTCATCCCGCCTTGAGTAAAACACAAAGTGCTGGAAGAACTCAGTGGGTCAGGCAGCATCTGAGGGAATGGACAGCAAAGCTTTGGATCGGGACCCTTCTTCAGGCTGATTGTGTCTGCACTCCCTTGTATTGTCCCACCTTGGACAGGTTCAGGCTGTAGATGCAAGAGCAATTCAGAGACAGATTTGGCACCTGTTCGAGCACGCTGTTTAATAACGCGTGGAGTCCAGCGGGAAGTTTCAGGTTTCTTTATTCACTATTTACATGTGTTGAAAACATCAAATTCCTAGGAGTTAATATCACTAACGTCTCCTGGACCACCAATATTGAAGAGACAACCAAGAAAGCACAACAACTCCTCTGCTTCCTGACAAGGCTCAAGAAGTTCGGCATTCTATACATTCACCCTATTTCCCTCCTGATTTTATACACCTCAGTAAGATAACCCCTCAGCTTCCAGTGCCCCAGTTTGCCCATCCTCTCTCATAAACTCGGTCCATTGAGTTCTGGCAATATCCTCGTAAACAATTTCTGCACCCTTCCCTGCTTAATGGTATAGTTCCTATAACGTGGTGATCAAAACTGAATACAATACTCCAGGCACAAACTCAGCGAGTTCCGGATCAAAGGGCAAAAAGATTGGAGATAGCTGAAGTTTTAATTTATACTAGACCAAGGGGGACCCCTCAACGCGCGGTTGTGGCAGGGCCACACACTAACCACCCCCTAAACACACAGAGGGGGGAAGGGGAGAGGGGAGGGACCCAGGGGGAGGAAGCTGGATGTGGAGGGGGGAGGGGGAAGGAGGGCAGGGGGGAAGGGGGGGCAAGAGAGGGGGAAGGGGGAGAGAGAGGGGGGGGGGGGCAGAGAGGGAAGGAAGGGGGAGATAGGGAAGGGGGGCAGAGGGGGGGGGGGGCAGATAGGGAAGGGGGGGCAGATAGGGAAGGGGGGGCAGATAGGGAAGGGGGGGCAGAGAGGGGGGGGGCAGGGGGGGCAGAGCAGGGAAGGGGGGGCAGAGAGGGAAGGGGGGGCAGAGAGGGAGGATGCTCTCCCCCCTCTCCATCCACCCCTCCATCTCCACTCCCTCCACCCCTCCCCTCTCTCCCCCCCTCTCCCTCTCTTTCTCTGCCCTGGGGGAGGGGGTAGAGAGGGAGGGGGAGTGTGTAGAGGCAGCAGCTACCAAAGTCGTAGAGCACAAACCTTACAATCAGGCGCCGGGTAATTCAGCTAAACATTGAGTTTTTCTTAATTACATTTATCCTTTTAGGGTCCAGAGGAGGTTTACGAGAATGATCCCAGGAATAATTGGGTTGACATAAGATGAGGGTTTGACGGCACGGGGCCTGTACTCATTGGAGTTAAGAAGGATGAGAGGGTACGTCATTGAAACTTACCGAACAGTGAAAATCCTGGATGGAGTAGATGTGGAGGGGATGTTTCCACTGTTGGGAGAGTCTAGGACCAGAGGTCATAGCCTCAATAAAAGGACCTTCCTTTAGGAAGGAGATGAAGAGGAATTTCTTTAGTCAGAGGGTAATAAATCTGTGGAATTAATTGCCATAGAAGGCTGCAGAGGCCGAGTCAATGGATATTTGTAAGGCTGAGATAGATAGATTCTTGATTAGTACGGGTGTCAAGGCAGGAGAATGGGGTTTAGAGGGAAATATATTTCAGACTTGGAGTAGACTTGACGGACCGAATGGCCTAATTCTGCTCCCATCACTTATGACGGTCTCCCGATATGCTGGAAAGCTGCAGAGAACTGCAAGGATTGCTTTGAAAACTAGGATTTTTAAATCACATTGCTCATGTACTATGGGGAGAAGGCAAGCAAATGGGGTTAGGAAGGAGATCAGCCATGATTGAATGGACTGGATGGGCCTGATGATGCCATGCCCACGATGATGTCATGTCCAAATAAGTCTACATATTTCCATGGATTGCTCCATTCAAGTTGTCTTTCTTTTGAATATCACAGGAAAGCTGTTGACTCTGAACTTACTAGCATCTTGAAAAGAGCTTAGGCTAATCGAAATGTAATCATTGATGATAATGCTACAGAGGAGGCAGGTAAATTATGTCCTTGGCTGAGTTTTGTGTGTGTTTCCGAATGAATGGCTCCTTTGATTAATTTTTTCATTCTATTTGGTTTTAAGTTTCTTTAAAAAGATCCGTGATTTCTTTGGCTAAGGATTTTATTGTGTTTTTGAATGAATGGCTCCTTTGATTATTTTTTAAATTGTACTGTATTTGGCTTTACAGAGACCCCGTGATCTCCCACAACGTGCCGGAAATTAGGATAATTTTAGGAGGAAGCCACCACAGTTGCCTTTACGGTACAGTATCACTACTTAATCTCCCTTGCTAGTAACATAAATGTCACCACAATCAGAGAACATGCAAACTCCACAAGGCCAGTACTGGGCGTTAGGATTGATTCCCAATTGCTGGATCTGCTGTACTGCAGAAACAAAAGAATCCCATAAATTATTGGCCCCACCACGTGTAATTTCAAGCCCCCGTATATAAATTAAAACTTCAGCTATCTCCAATCTTTTTGCTCTTTGAACCGGAACTCGCTGAGTTTGTGCCTGGAGTATTGTGTTCAGTTTTGGTCACCATGTTATAGGAATGATACCATTAAGCAGGGAAGGGTGCAGAAATGGTTTACGAGGATATTGCCAGAACTCAAAGGACCGAGTTTATGAGAGAGGATGGGCAAACTGGGGCACTGGAAGCTGAGGGGTTATCTTACTGAGGTGTATAAAATCAGGAGGGAAATAGGGTGAATGTACAGAATGCCGAACTTCTTGAGCCTTGTCAGGAAGCAGAGGAGTTGTTGTGCTTTCTTGGTTGTTGCTTCAATATTGGTGGTCCAGGAGACGTTAGTGATATTAACTCCTAGGAATTTGATGTTTTCAACACATGTAAATAGTGAATAAAGAAACCTGAAACTTCCCGCTGGACTCCACGCGTTATTAAACAGCGTGCTCGAACAGGTGCCAAATCTGTCTCTGAATAGCTCTTGCATCTACAGCCTGAACCTGTCCAAGGTGGGACAATACAAGGGAGTGCAGACACAATCAGCCTGAAGAAGGGTCCCGATCCAAAGCTTTGCTGTCCATTCCCTCAGATGCTGCCTGACCCACTGAGTTCTTCCAGCACTTTGTGTTTTACTCAAGGCGGGATGAACCAAATCAAAAACCCAGTCAAAGTCTCAGAGAGCAACACAATGCAATTCATTGATAAGTTTATTAAGCTAAGTAAACACTACAATCAAAGCATAAATGCAAGCAGTAGAGGCATTATAACGTAATCAAATTACAAAGAATCATATAGTTCTCAGCATTGTAGCAGTTCCAGAGAAAGTCTAATGTCCGCATTGGGGTAGAGGTGAATCGGACAGTCTCCTACTTTATGGAAGGACTGTTCAGAAGCCCGACAACAAAGGGGAAGATGCTGTTCCTGACTCTGGTGGTACGCGCTTTAAGGTTTCTGTACCTTCTCCCCAATGGGAGCGGGGTCAAGAAGGAATGGCCGGGGTGGGACAAGTCTTTGATTATGTTGGATGCTTTTACAAGACAGAATGAAGGGAAGATGGAATCAATGGTGGTTAGTCTGATCTGGGTGACGGACTGGGCTACATCCATGACTTTCTGCAATTTTTTGCGATGGAGATATGGTGAATTTCCTCCGTCTCCTGAGGAAGTAGAGGCGTTAGTGTGCCTTGGCTGTCGTATCAATGTGGTTGGTCCACGACTGATTGCTGGTAATATTTACACCTAGGGACTTTTAGTCTCAACCATTTACAACCCATTTAAACCTTCCTTTAATGGGATCAGAGCACTGGCAGAGTGGAGCTGTGGATGTAGACCTAAACGAGGCACACATGGGCCTGCCCCTTGTGCTTCTCTATGGTGCGTTGGTTATTGGGCAGAGGGAGATGATTGAGGACAACCAGTGGAACTATCTCTGTGAGATCTCAGTCCAGCACCGAGCTGGGAATTTCCAGGGGTCCCAGACAGGAGTGATCTTGGGACAACATGAACTAAATTCCTTGGCAGTTCACAAAGCGGTAAACAGTGTCTGACACTGAAATCAAGGAAATTCATGCCAGGGGGCCCAAGCCTTTAGTGGCACGGTGGCGCAGCGGTAGAGTTGCTGCCTCACAGCACCGGAGACCCGGGTTCGATCCTAACTACGGGTGCTGTCTGTACGGAGTTTGTACGTTCTCCCCGTGACCTGCTGGGTTTTCTTCGGGTGCTCCGGTTTCCTCCCACACTCCAAAAATGTACAGGTTTGTTGGTTAATTGGCTTTGGTAAAATTGTAAAATTGAAGGATAGTGCTAGAGTACGGGGTGATCACTGGTCGGTGCAGACCTGGTGGGCTGAAGGGCCTGTTTCCACACTGTATCTCGGAAGTCTAAATTGAAAGAGGACTTGTTCAATTTCCTGAGTGCGGTCAAACCCCACCCTCTATTGTTTATTTTTGGTGCTGAGATGCTGGTATAAAGAGCAGCAGCTCTGATGATTTCATTTCTAGACCATGAGATAAATCTTAATAGAAATGATGTTGGCCTGTGTGGGCTAGGTTGGCCGGTGTGGGATAGTTGGGCCAAAGGGCCTGTTTCCATACTGTATGACTCTAAATGATTGGGAGATTAGGATTGATGGGACTGCTTTGAGATATAGACTATTGGACAAAATAACTTCCTACGTCCTGAGAAGGTATGAGCACAGGTTCCAAGTCATTAGGTAATAGACTTTCCAGTAGGTTACACTGTTATCAAAGCTGCAGAAAAATAAGGCAATGCTTGTTACATATGGGAACTGTAACTGGTGATTATATCTCCATGTTCCACCACTTCAAAGCAAAGGGTTTGCGACGAACATTGGAACCACAGTGAACTTCTCCCTGCCCCATGTGGTAGGAGGTGAAATTATCAATGAAGGTACAATCCAGGCCAAGTGGTTCCAATGCTGAGCGCACTACAGCTTCCAGTGCACATTCTCCATTGATCAGCGGCCCAAAGGGTTTTGGAATTCCCAAGTACTTGCCAAGAACTATCATGTTCACCTGACGAGAGACAAATATAAACCTGTTTCAGCCCGTGCTGCCACTTTCAGACACAGAATGAGAGTGAGAATGTCTGAAGTAAAAAGGAAACCCGATTGCCCAAAAGTCAAAAGACAAGGAAATTGATTCAAGATTCAAGAGATTCAAGAGAGTTTATTGTGCTTTGCGTCAGCACAACAGAACATAGTAGGCAATGATGGTCAATAGATGAGTTAAGGACAACAGGAGAGGAGCAAGATCATAGAATGTTGTGGAAGATGGATAATAAGTTCATAAAACATAGGAGCAGATTAGGCCATTCGGCCCATCGTGTCTACTCTGCCATTCAATTGTGGCTGATTTATTTTTCCCTCTCAACCACATTCTCTTACCTTCTCCCTTTAACCTTTGACACCCGTACTAATCAAGAATCTATCAATCTCCTCATTAAAAATACCCAATGACTTGGCCTGTGGCAATGAATTGCACAGTTTGACCACCTTAAAGCTGTCCTGTACTCTCTGACATTTTCACCTTGGGATGGGTGAAAGGAGATTCATTTTCTTCATGTCTCACCTCAACCTCCGATATTCTGGAGAAAACAATGGAAGTTTGTCCAACCTCTCCCTGTAGCTAAAGAAGTCTGAAGAACGGTCTCGACCCAAACCATCACCCATTCCTTCTCTCCAATACAATAATACAATACAATACGGTTTTATTTGTCACATAAAGTGCAAGTGAAATTAATTTGTCAGCAGCGGTACAATGATAAAGAACACACAATACACAATAAAAATTTAACACAAACATCCACCACAGCATTCATCACTGTGGTGGAAGGCACACCATTTGGCCAGTCCTCCTCCATTTTCTCCCGTGGTCGGGACCTCAACCCTCCGCAGCCGTTGCTGCAGGCGTCCAGATGGTAAGAGGACAAGGTACAAGTCCAGGTAAGTCCAGAGTCGGCTCTTCCCCACCGGAGATCCTGCCTGTCCCGCTGAGTTACTCCAGCATTTTGTGTCTATCTTTGATTTAAACTAGCATCTGCAGATCTTTCCTACACATTCTCCCTGTAGCGAACAGCCTGGGATCGCCCTGCCTAGTCTTAATGGATTTCACTCACCATAAAGACAAAAACAGGCTGCAGATGCGTGAATCCAGATCGATAAATAGAATGCCATAAGAACTCAAGACACAAATTGCTGGAGTAACTCAGCGGGACAGGCAGAATCTCTGGAGAGAAGGAATGGGTGACGTTTCTGGTCAATACCCGTCTTCAGACTCAATGGGTCAAGCAGTATTTGTGGATGCAAGAGGACTTTTGAATTGAGACCTTATCTCAGGATTGGTAAGGAACTTTGAATCTTCCTCTACAGGAAGGATGGAGAGAGCATAGTTTTGTACTTTCGTGTGTACAAGAGCTTCGGAGTGGCTTACCAGAGGTTGATTGGAGACCTGAGAGTTGTATTATAGAATTATGGGAGGCAGAGATAGAGTAGACAGTCAGAACCTGTTTCTAGAGTGGAACTGTCAAAGACTAGCAAGCGTAGCTTTAAGATGAGAGGGGGAAAGTTTAAAGGAGATGTGCAGTGTTTTTACAAGATGGTGGTGGGTGCCTGGAACCTGTTTGTGGATGCAGATACAATAGTGGCAATTCAGTGACTTATGGATAGGCATATGGATATGTGGGAAATGCAAATATATGGATTATGTGCAGATCGGAGATGGTCTTGGCAACATGTTCGTCACGGACATTATGTGCCGAAAGGCTTTTTCCTGTCCTGTACTGCTCTACGTTCTAATTTCAGGTAAACCATCCACCCTGTGTTCTCCTACACACACTCACCCGCCAACCTTGTTTTCTTCTCATTTGCTTCATCACTGCCATCCTCTTTCCCCCTTCTTGCCACTCCATGCTAACAATTGTGCGGCATGCTGGTGCAGCGGTAGAGCTGCTGCCTTACAGGGCCAGAGACCCGGGTTCGATCCTGACTACGTGTGCTGTCTGTACAGAGTTTATACGTTCTCACCTGCATGGGTTTTCTCCGAGATCTTCGATTTCCTCCTACACTCCAAAGACATACTGCTAGTTTGTAGGTTAATTGGCTTGGTATCATTGTAAATTGATCCTAATGTGTGTAGGATAGTGCGAGTGTGCGGGGATTGCAGGTCGGCGTGGACTTGATGGGCCGAAGGACCTGTATCCACGCTGTATCTCTAAACTAAACTAAACAATTGCTTCAAGATTCAAGATACATTTATTTGTCACATGTACCAGTTGGTACAGTGAAATGTGTGGTCGCCATACAGCCGTACAAATAAATAATAAACAGCACAGGACATGACAATTTTTTAACACAGACATCCCCACACAGCGGGATCAAATTCCCACTGTGAGGGAAGGCTCCAAAAATTCAGTCGTCCTCCTCTGTTGTCCTCCCGTGGTTGGGGGGGGCTCCCGAACCCCTCGGTGTCGCCACTCCGGGCGGCCCGATGTTCAGGCACGCTCGCCGGGTGATGGAAATCTGACGTCAGGACTGGGGGACCCCCTCAGCGGCTTGGACATCCGAGTCGGGCACCTCCTACCGGAATCTGTGGCTCCCGAAGTCCGCAGGCCGCGCTGGGCGGAGATGGAACGCTGGCGGCCGTGCGATGTTGTTCAGCGCTGGCCGTGCTTAAAGCTCTCCAAACTACAGCTCAGCGATGTTGGAGCAGCGGCCCACGCTCTGGAGCTCCAGGTAGGCATCGCCCACTCAGCGGTGACTCCATCGCTGCGCCTCCGCTGCTGAAGCTTTGGACCGGTCCCCGGCAGGAAAGGCCGCGCCAATCCAGGCGGTAGGCTGCGAGGAGGTGGGCGAGGACGCGATTCGGAGAATAGTCACGTCCCCGCCAGGAAGCGACTGGGAAACAGCTTCCCCCTTACCCTACCCCCCTGCCCCACATAAAAAAGTTAAAGATTCCCCAAAACAAACTTTAAAACTGACTAAAATTTTAAACAAGATTGAAAATTAAACTTACTGATACGGAGGCTGCCTTCAATGCGGCGCCCTTTTTCCTCTCAGTCCTGATGCAGGGTCTCAACCTAAAAGGTCCACTGGCCCTTTTTGCCTCTGCAGTACTTGCTGAGTTTTTCTACCATTCAGCTTTCTTTGTTTTACACTTACCATATCTGGAAAGTAAGCTCCTTCACGGGTTTTGGCTTTGGTTGCCTTAAACAATGTTGGGATATCAATGATATCTGCTACATCTAATCCCAATTCCACCTTTAGGATGTCTCGGTTCCAATCAATGCAATCCTGTGGGGGAACAGCAGAAGAATCTGAAGTAATTAGCAACACATTTCAGACGTACACAGTGTCACGACTTCACGTCACATAGACTCACCTGTACATGGGCATTTCTTTCATGCAACGCTTGATTTATCAGGATGTCATTAATTTTAACTGGGTCACAGTATGCATCTGATTTACAAAACACAAGAACACCATTAATATTTATTTTTTCTTGAGTGTCTCTTGGAAAACTTGGTCGGTGCAGACCTGGTGGGCTGAAGGGCCTGTTTCCACACTGTATCTCGGAAGTCTAAATTGTAAAGAGGACTTGTTCAATTTCCTGAGTGCGGTCAAACTCCACCCTCTAATGTTTATTTTTGGTGCTGAGATGCTGGTATAAATAGCAGCAGCTCTGATGATTTAATTTCTAGACCATGAGATAAATCTTAATAGAAATGATGTTGGCCTGTGTGGGCTAGGTTGGCCGGTATGGGCTTGTTGGGCCAAAGGGCCTGTTTCCATGCTGTATGACTAAATGAGTGGGAGATTAGGATTGATGGGACTGCTTTGAGATATAGACTATTGGACAAAATAACTTCCTACGTCCTGAGAAGGTATGAGCACAGGTTCCAAGTCATTAGGTAATAGACTTTCCAGTAGGTTACACTGTTATCAAAGCTGCAGAAAAATAAGGCAATGCT
Source organism: Leucoraja erinaceus (assembly GCF_028641065.1). Taxonomy (NCBI): domain Eukaryota; kingdom Metazoa; phylum Chordata; class Chondrichthyes; order Rajiformes; family Rajidae; genus Leucoraja; species Leucoraja erinaceus. The sequence continues at coordinate 2,889,475 of NC_073406.1, read as the reverse complement.
TGTTACATGTGGGAACTGTAACTGGTGATTATATCTCCATGTTCCACCACTTCAAAGTAAAGGGTTTGCGACGAACATTGGAACCACAGTGAACTTCTCCCTGCCCAATGTGGTAGGAGGTGAAATTATCAATGAAGGTACAATCCAGGCCAAGTGGTTCCAATGCTGAGCGCACTACAGCTTCCAGTGCACATTCTCCATTGATCAGCGGCCCAAAGGGTTTTGGAATTCCCAAGTACTTGCCAAGAACTATCATGTTCACCTGACGAGAGACAAATATAAACCTGTTTCAGCCCGTGCTGCCACTTTCAGACACAGAATGAGAGTGAGAATGTCTGAAGTAAAAAGGAAACCCGATTGCCCAAAAGTCAAAAGACAAGGAAATTGATTCAAGATTCAAGAGATTCAAGAGAGTTTATTGTGCTTTGTGTCAGCACAACAGAACATAGTAGGCAATGATGGTCAATAGATGAGTTAAGGACAACAGGAGAGGAACAAGATCATAGAATGTTGTGGAAGATGGATAATAAGTTCATAAAACATAGGAGCAGATTAGGCCATTCGGCCCATCGTGTCTACTCTGACATTCAATTGTGGCTGATTTATTTTTCCCTCTCAACCACATTCTCTTACCTTCTCCCTTTAACCTTTGACACCCGTACTAATCAAGAATCTATCAATCTCCTCATTAAAAATACCCAATGACTTGGCCTGTGGCAATGAATTGCACAGTTTGACCACCTTAAAGCTGTCCTGTACTCTCTGACATTTTCACCTTGGGATGGGTGAAAGGAGATTCATTTTCTTCATGTCTCACCTCAACCTCCGATATTCTGGAGAAAACAATGGAAGTTTGTCCAACCTCTCCCTGTAGCTAAAGAAGTCTGAAGAACGGTCTCGACCCAAACCATCACCCATTCCTTCTCTCCAATACAATAATACAATACAATACGGTTTTATTTGTCACATAAAGTGCAAGTGAAATTAATTTGTCAGCAGCGGTACAATGATAAAGAACACACAATACACAATAAAAATTTAACACAAACATCCACCACAGCATTCATCACTGTGGTGGAAGGCACACCATTTGGCCAGTCCTCCTCCATTTTCTCCCGTGGTCGGGACCTCAACCCTCCGCAGCCGTTGCTGCAGGCGTCCAGATGGTAAGAGGACAAGGTACAAGTCCAGGTAAGTCCAGAGTCGGCTCTTCCCCACCGGAGATCCTGCCTGTCCCGCTGAGTTACTCCAGCATTTTGTGTCTATCTTTGATTTAAACTAGCATCTGCAGATCTTTCCTACACATTCTCCCTGTAGCGAACAGCCTGGGATCGCCCTGCCTAGTCTTAATGGATTTCACTCACCATAAAGACAAAAACAGGCTGCAGATGCGTGAATCCAGATCGATAAATAGAATGCCATAAGAACTCAAGACACAAATTGCTGGAGTAACTCAGCGGGACAGGCAGAATCTCTGGAGAGAAGGAATGGGTGACGTTTCTGGTCAATACCCGTCTTCAGACTCAATGGGTCAAGCAGTATTTGTGGATGCAAGAGGACTTTTGAATTGAGACCTTATCTCAGGATTGGTAAGGAACTTTGAATCTTCCTCTACAGGAAGGATGGAGAGAGCATAGTTTTGTACTTTCGTGTGTACAAGAGCTTCGGAGTGGCTTACCAGAGGTTGATTGGAGACCTGAGAGTTGTATTATAGAATTATGGGAGGCAGAGATAGAGTAGACAGTCAGAACCTGTTTCTAGAGTGGAACTGTCAAAGACTAGCAAGCGTAGCTTTAAGATGAGAGGGGGAAAGTTTAAAGGAGATGTGCAGTGTTTTTACAAGATGGTGGTGGGTGCCTGGAACCTGTTTGTGGATGCAGATACAATAGTGGCAATTCAGTGACTTATGGATAGGCATATGGATATGTGGGAAATGCAAATATATGGATTATGTGCAGATCGGAGATGGTCTTGGCAACATGTTCGTCACGGACATTATGTGCCGAAAGGCTTTTTCCTGTCCTGTACTGCTCTACGTTCTAATTTCAGGTAAACCATCCACCTTGTGTTCTCTTACACACACTCACCCGCCAACCTTGTTTTCTTCTCATTTGCTTCATCACTGCCATCCTCTTTCCCCCTTCTTGCCACTCCATGCTAACAATTGTGCGGCATGCTGGTGCAGCGGTAGAGCTGCTGCCTTACAGGGCCAGAGACCCGGGTTCGATCCTGACTACGTGTGCTGTCTGTACAGAGTTTATACGTTCTCACCTGCATGGGTTTTCTCCGAGATCTTCGATTTCCTCCTACACTCCAAAGACATACTGCTAGTTTGTAGGTTAATTGGCTTGGTATCATTGTAAATTGATCCTAATGTGTGTAGGATAGTGCGAGTGTGCGGGGATTGCAGGTCGGCGTGGACTTGATGGGCCGAAGGACCTGTATCCACGCTGTATCTCTAAACTAAACTAAACAATTGCTTCAAGATTCAAGATACATTTATTTGTCACATGTACCAGTTGGTACAGTGAAATGTGTGGTCGCCATACAGCCGTACAAATAAATAATAAACAGCACAGGACATGACAATTTTTTAACACAGACATCCCCACACAGCGGGATCAAATTCCCACTGTGAGGGAAGGCTCCAAAAATTCAGTCGTCCTCCTCTGTTGTCCTCCCGTGGTTGGAGGGGGCTCCCGAACCCCCCGGTGTCACCACTCCGGGCGGCCCAATGTTCAGGCACGCTCGCCGGGTGATGGAAATCCGACGTCAGGACTGGGGGACCCCCTCAGCGGCTTGGACATCCGAGTCGGGCACCTCCTACCGGAGTCTGCGGCTCCCGAAGTCCGCAGGCCGCGCTGGGCGGAGATGGAACGCTGGCGGCTGTGCGATGTTGTTCAGCGCTGGCCGTGCTTAAAGCTCTCCAAACTACAGCTCAGCGATGTTGGAGCAGCAGCCCACGCTCTGGAGCTCCAGGTAGGCATCGCCCACTCTGCAGTGACTCCATCGCTGCGCCTCCGCTGCTGAAGCTTTGGACCGGTCCCCGGCAGGAAAGGCCGCGCCAATCCAAGCGGTAGGCAGCGAGGAGGTGGGCGAGGACGCGATTCGGAGAATAGTCACGTCCCCGCCCGGAAGCGACTGGGAAACAGCTTCCCCCTTACCCTTAGTTGCTTGACTTGCTGAGTTTTTCTACCATTCTGCATTCTTTGTTTTACACTTACCATATCTGGAAAGTAAGCTCCTACATGGGTTTTGGCTTTGGTTGGCTTAAACAATGTTGGGATATCAATGATATCTGCTTCATCTAATCCCAATTCCACCTTTAGGATGTCTCGGTTCCAATCAATGCAATGCTGTGGGGGAACAGCAGAAAGAATCTGAAGTAATTAGCAACACATTTCAGACGTACACAGTTTCACGACTTCACGTCACATAGACTCACCTGTACATGGGTATTTCTTTCATGCAACGCTTGATTTTTCAGGATGTCATTAATTTTAATTGGGTCACGGTATGCATCTGATTTACAAAACACAAGAACACCATTAATATTTATTTTTTCTTAAGTGTCTCTTTAACTTTACACTGAAGATTCAGGTCACTAAAGTACAGATCTGCCGTGATCAAAGACGGACCAGACTCAATGGGCTGAATGGCCTAATTCTGCTCCAATGACTTATGACCTATGTTTGCAACACTAACTGTTCCATCCATATAGGAACTGCAGCCATCATGAATTTGCCTGTACAATCCTCCTTCGGACATCTGCCCATGCGTTGTTTAATCAGTCCTCAATGAAAAAAACACCTTGGCTCAAACTTGTGTGAAAGAGTCTGCGAAGGGTCTCGACCTGAAACGCCACCCATTCCTTGTATCCAGAGATGCTTCCTGTCCCGCTGAGTTACTCCAGCATTTGTGTCTATCAAAGGTGCATTTGTGACTTCCACCACCATTTTTTTAAGATCATGTTATTTGGGCATTTGGAGGCCACAGATTCAAACGTCAGTTATTTTTGAAAATTCCCTTTGCCAGGAGATACAAGGAACTGCAGATGCTGGATTTTGAGCAAAACACAAATGTAACTCAATAGATCAGGCAGCATCTGTGGAGGGAATGGATAGGCCCAATGCATGAGAAAGGAGTAGATTTAGGCCATTTGGTCTATCGAGTCTAATCTGCCATTCAATCATGGCTGATCTACCTCTCCCTCCTAACCCCATTCTACTGCCTTCTCCCCATAACCTCTGACACCCATACTATTCACAAATTTATCCTGACTGAAATATATCCACTGACATGGTCTTCAGTGCCGACAAACGCTCATCATAGGTTAACCTACTCATTCCTGGGATCATTCTTGTAAACCTCCTCTGGACCCACTCCAGAGCCAGCACATCCTAAAATGGCTCACAATATTCCAAATGCGGCCTTACCAGCGCCTTATAGAGCTTCAGCATTACATCGTTGTTTTTGTATATAAGCCACTTGAAATAAATGTTAGCATTGGGGTTGCTTTCTCTACTACTGTTTCCTTTGCAGATTAACTTTTCGGGAATCCTGCACCAGCACTCCCAAGTCCCTTTGCACCTCCGATTTCTGAATTCTCTCCCCATTTAGAAAATAATCTACGCCTTTATTCCTAATACCAAAATGTATGACTGCGCACTTAGCTACACTAAACATAATGTATGGAAATATACATAAGCAATGTTGGCAAAGAATGACACACAAAATGCTGAAGTAACTCTACAGAGGGAAGGGATAGGCGACCATTTTGCTCAGCAGGGATTTGCGTTTTGCATGACTACTAATATAATATTACAAAACACCAAGTGCTGGAGGCACTCACTGGGTCAGGCAGCATCTCTGGGGGGAATGGACCGGCCATGTTTTATGTCAGAAACCCTCTTTAGACTTTACATACAGAGTGGAAACAGGTCCTTCGGCCCACCGAGTCTGCACCGACCAGTGATCACCCCATACGCTAGCACTATCCTGCACAATAGGGACAATTTGCAAATTTACAGAAGCCAATTAACCTACCAGACTTTATGGAGACTAAGGAAGGGGCCCGACCTGAAACGTCATCAGTCTATTCCCTCCACAGATGCTGCCTGCCTCCAGCACTTTGCATTCACAAGGAACTTGAGCAGAACACAATGCAATGTGACAACTGTGTGGAGACTCACTGTCAAACATCATAGCTTCTCCATGACCTTCTTTCTGGAGCCTCTTGAACAGACTGTAGAACGAAAGGGGACTGGCGAGAAGTAATCTAAAACCCTGCAGAATTCAGAACAAAATATCAATATCCAAAAAAGACACCTTCTCTGCCCAGAATCTCAGACACTGATGCCCGAAAAGAGCAGGGGGACTGCCAGAGGAGATAGTTGAGGCAAGTATTATAAAAACATTTAATAGACCTTTGTACAGGTACATGTAGGAAAGGTTTAGATTGATATGGGCCAAACACGGGCAGGTGGAATTATTGCTGTTCATGATCGTGGGGAGGGGGAATAATGGCCAGAAAGTAATAGGTGGATAAAGGTGTGGGGGTGGGTGTTGATAGGCAGATGGTTGGACAAAGGCCAGAGATGAAACAACAGAAGGTATAAGATAAGGAGAGAAGAGGTAAGAATTGTGAAGCCAGAGGAAGGAATATCAATGGGAAGAGAAGGATTACGAGTCTAAGTGGGCACTGGGAACAGGAGGTGAGGAGATGGGGGAAAGAAAAGGAAGGTGGGAGGAGGGGTGTTTTGAGGTTGGTTATCTAAAATTGGAGAATTCAACGTTCACACCATTGGGTGCTGTTCCTCCAAGTTGCGTGTGGCCTCACTCTGGCAACGGTGGAGTCCCAGGGCAGAAACGTCCGTGTGGGAATGGGAAGGAATGTAAAAATGGTTAGCCACAGGGAGATCGAGTAGACAGAGTGTAAGTGTTTGGCCAAACAGTCGCCAAGTCTACACATGGTCTCGCCGATGTAGAGGATGCCACTTTGGGAACACCAGATGCAGTAGATGAGATTGAGAGATGGGGTGTTGCCCAGATATCTGTTGAATTGGTGGGTTTCTAGTAGACATAAGTCAATAGTCTATGCCCTGTGATGGAGATGGAGAGACCAGGAAAGGGGAAAGAGGTGTCAGATATAGTCCAGGTGAATTTGAGGGCAGGGTGGAAGTTAGTAGTGAAGTTGTAGCAGAATTATATTGATTACCTTTCTGTCGGGCGCTGGAACAAAGGTCATGAACTCATCGACGTGACCAACATGCAACCAGTCCGAGTATAGTATTATGGGAGACTGCACAGACTGAGCCATCAGAAGGTCCTGGGTCTCCTTTACCATCTTTCTCCCATCGGGGTGGCTGGAAAATAATTTTTAAAATGTAAATTTCACTTCCTTCTGCCTTTAAGGACACAAATTTAGTTTAGTTTAGAGATACAGCGTGGAAACAGGCCGTTGGGCCCGGCTAATCCTCGCCAACCAGAGATCACACCGCACACTGACACCACCCTACACACTACGGACAATTTACAATTTTTATGAAAGCCAATTAATCTACAAACCAGTGCAAAACCAGGGGCCACAGTTTAGGAATAAGGGGAAAACCATTTAGAATGGAGACGAAGAAACACTTTTTCTCACAGAGAGTTGTGAGTGTGTGTAATTTTCTGCCTCAGAGGGCAGTGGAGGTAGGTTTTCTGGATGCTTTCAAGAGAGAGCTGGATAGGGCTCTTAAAGATAGCAGAGTCAGGGGACATAGGGAAAGGACTGGAACGGGGTACTGATTCGGGATGATCAGCCATGATCACATTGAATGTCGGTGCTGGCTCGAAGGGCCGAATGGCCTACTCCTGCACCTATTGTCTATATACCTGCACGTCTTTGGACTGGGAGCAAAACGGAGCAGCGGGAGAATACCCACACAGATCACTGAGAGATCATGCAAACTCCACACAGACAGCATCTCTGGGTAGGATCTAGGCTGCACCCGTAGGCTGAGGCTCTATAAGGGAACTGGTAAGGCTGCATTTGGAATATTGTGAGCAATTCTTGATTAGTACGGGTATCAGAGGTTATGGGGAGAAGGCAGGAGAATGGAGGTGAGAGGAGAAAGATAGATCAGCTATGATTGAATGGTGTAGTTGACTTGATGAGCTGAAAGGCCTAATTCTGCTCCTATCACATGATCTTATGATCCTATGATAGAACCTGGGTCTCTGGCGTTGTGAGGCAGTAACTCTACCCGCTGTGAGGCAGTAACTCTACCCGCTGTGAGGCAGTAGTTCTACCCGCTGTGAGGCAGTAAGTTCTACCCGCTGTGAGGCAGTAACTCTACCCGCTGTGAGGCAGTAACTCTACCCACTGTGAGGCAGTAGTTCTACCCGCTGTGCCACCGTGCTGCCCTGCTGTATTTTCGAAAGTTTATTTGAGTTTAATAATTAGAGTAAAGCTCTAAAAAGAGACATTTAACACCTGAGAAAGATGTCTGGAGAGATGAAGCAAGATGGCTTCACCTCCGCCTCCCAACAAAACAGATGCAGTAACATTACATGGGTAGGTGGCTTCCGATGACAATCCTGCCCAGCGGATATTCCTTGCCGTTCACTGTCACAGGAGGGCTGACCTCCAGATTTCCAAAGCCGTCTAAAGAATCCGCTATTTTGTCACTTTTCACGTCGATACGTCCAAAATCTCGGCCCTGACAATTACATAATAAAGGCAGCAATGTCAAATGTTTGTAGATGTTAGCTTTTGATGAGTTGCAGTGTATGTCATGCAGAGAAATAAGGTTTTTCCCTCTACCTTTGCCTCGGTGCAAACATAATTAAGAGGCCAAATCATAGGCTGCTGTTTGCGTATTGTCGTTTAACAGATGGCACGGTGGCGCAGCAGGTAGAGCTGTTGTATCATGTTTCCAGAGACCTGGGTTCGATCCCGACCACAGGACCTGGACTTTGCATGTTCTCCCCCTGACCGCATGGGTTTCCTCCGGGTGCTCCGGTTTCCTCCCTCATCCATTTGTAGGTGAATTGGTCCTCTGTAAATTCCACTTAGTGTGTAGGGAGTGGATGCGAAAGTGGGATAAAATAGAACGAGTGTGAGCGGGTGATCGATGGTCGGCATGGACTCAGTGGGCAGAAGGGCCCATTTCCATGCTGCATCCTTCAATTTAGTTCAATCAATGTTTGTGCAGTGGGGGTCAGATGAAGAATGTAGCCCTCTCCACATTCCAACTGTTCCTGATGATCACCCATTAACAACCTATAGAATGTGAACATGCCTGCACAGACCATCAATAGAACTACAAGAACTAAACGGCTCTCAGTATCTGGCTGACAAAACTTGGGCATTCTGAAAACATTGTCTTTCAGTTACTTGCTCTACTTCTGTTATAAAATATGGAATATGGAAAAAAGAAAAAACATTAAAAGTTATATAACACAGAAACAAGCCCTTCGGCCCACCGAGAACACACCCACAGGCAAATCCCGCACACTAACACTATCCTACACACACTAGGGTCAATTTACATTTACACCAAGGCAATTAACCTGTAAACCTGTACGTCTTTGGAGTGTGGGAGAAACCGAAGATCTCGGAGAAAACCCACAGAGGTCACGTGGAGAATGTACAAACTCTGCACAGACAGCACCCGTAGTCAGGATCGAACCCCATGATATTCAGCAAACTCATCTATATCCATTAGGGTGGCACGGTGGCACAGCGGTGAAGTTGCTGCTTTACAGCTCCAGAGATCTGGGTTGGATCCTGATTACGGGTGCTGTCTGTACTGGGTTTGTACGTTCTCCCCGTGACTTGCATGGGTTCTCTCCGGATGCTCCGGTTTCCTCCCACACTCCAAAGACACACAGGTTTGTAGGTTGATTGGCTCGGTAAAATTGTCCCTGGTGAGTGTAGGGTCGTGTTAGTGAGCGGGGTTCGCAGGTCAGTGCGATCTTGGAGGGATGTAGGGCCTGTTTCCACGCTGTATCTTTAAACTAAACTAAACTCTGGTTTTGGATCTAAACTATCCTCATGCAAGGAACTGTTTCCCTTCACCGTCAGAATAAGATACTAAAGCAGACAAATGAAATTGAAGTATCATGCATAACTCCAACTAAAATCAGTACTTTAGGAGAGTGAACATATTGAAGTAATAAACTTGCAAGTCACGGAAATATTATCCCTTACCAAGAGGAATTTGTAGGCGAAATTCTTAAGGCCCCTATTTCGAGGAGAATCCATCACTATATTCATGAACTTGTGTGGAGCGTCTATGTAACCAAACTCGATTTCATCCTGAGAGAGAGAGAGAGAGAATACATTCAGCATGACTATTCCACAGAAAGGTGAAGCAGACTAACACAACACACAGTGAAAGGGAAGACTAACGGTAACACTCCATGTGCAAGCAACAAAGATAGATTCCACTGATGGTCTGAAGGATGAGTGTGTAACACAAGCGAGTGGGTAAAGAGACAGGGCACACTTGGACAGATGCCACTGACAGGAAGATCGGGAGAATGGAGTGTGCTTCAGTGGTTACTAGCACAATCCTACACACTAGGGACAATTTACAATCTTTACTGAAGAAAAATGTACGTCTGGTGTGTGGGAGGAAACCGGAGCATCCGGAGAAAGCCCACATGGTCACAGGGAGAATGTACATTTACTCGCCTAATGATGGCTCTGATTTTTATTACGTACAGGAGATTAAATTGAAAACATAATTTATCTTGAATTGAAAGCATAATTTAATTAGACATTGTCTTGTACAGATGAGGATTGCAGTCACTTTGTGGGTGCTGCTTATTGTATAGACTGGAAATCATTGCTTTACCTGCATCCAGATGTCACCGGCATGCTCAGTTACAGGGCAGATTGTTAGCTTGCACTGTGCTTTCTGCACAAACTTCTTGAATTCTATCAGGAACTTCTCATTTCCCGGTGAGCTAAGAGAGGGGGGAAAAAGAGATTGTGTAAAGGGGAACTGCCAAATGAGATTACCCTGTGTGTGTGGGATAATGCTAGTGTGTGGGGATCACTGATCGTGGGACTCAGTGGGCTGGAGGACCTGCTTCAACGCTGCATCTCTAAACTCAGTCTCAGAATAAAAGGATTTTCCTTTAGGAAGGAGATGTGGAGGAATTTCTTTAGAGGGTGGAGAATCTGCAGAATTCCATGTCACAGAGGCCGTGGAGGCCGTCAATGGATATTTTTAGGAAAGAGATAGATACATTCTTGATTAGTACAGGTGTCAGGTGTGGGGGGGGGGGGGGGGGGGGGGGGGGGGGAGGCAGGAGATGGGGTTGAGAGGGAGAGATAGATCAGCCACGATTGAATGGCAGAGTAGACTTGATGGGCCGAATGGCCTAATTCTGTTCCCATCATGAACTTATGAACTAAACTAAAGGAAATATTATGGTGATGTTTATACTTTAAAATATATCCCCTTACCTACAAACATACACCTCCTCGGGAGCCTGAGTATTAGGAGTCATAATCCATGGAGCAAAATGAAGTACAACTTGATCAGTGAAAATAGGAAGCTGTTGGTTAACCTGAAATGAAAGAAGTAATGTGATGTGGTGAATGAAATGTATCTATATTGACATTTAAATTTCCAGGTAATTCCTGTTGCTTTTATCTGCCCACACGTAATCCATATCCCTTCCAAAAGCTTCACTAATGCCACAATCCTATCTGCCTCACCTCTCCATAGTGATTCCAGGCACTCACCACCCTCTGTATAAAATAAAACTCGCTCCACACATCTCCTTAAAACTTTGCCCCTCTCAACTTACAACTGTGATTTGAGTTTTTAATCCTGGGGGAAAAGTTGTGTCTACTCTACCCATGCCTCACACAATTTTATATACTTCTAACAGGTCTCCTCACAACTTCAGGCATTCCAGAGAAAACAATCCAAGTCTGTCCAACCTCGCCTTGTAGCTAAAATCCCCTAATTTAGGCATCTGTTAAACCATCTTTGCACCCTTCCCAAGCCTCCACACCTTTCTTATAATGAACTGCACAATATTCCAAATGTGGCCTAACCAAAGTCCTATAAAGCTGCATGACTTCCTGACTTGTACTCAAAGCCCCGACTCAGAAAGAAGCATTATGGACTTGTATCCCAAGTGTAAAGTTGCAACATAATGTTCGAACAGTTGTATTCTATTCCCCAACGTACGAAGGAAAACATGTCACATGCTTCCTTCAAGTCGAGGCAGCGTGAAAATAGCAGTCTGCACCGGATTGTGATTCTGACTGTTGGCAGATCAATTTCACTCCCGGGATGAATAAACTTCTATCGTTTCGTAGCGATTCAAAACTTATTTTCAATTACGTGTAGGAAGGAACTGCAGGTGCTGGTTTACACTGAAGATATGCACAAAATGCTGGAGCAGGACAGGCAGCATCTCTGGAGAGAAGGAATGGGTGATGTTTCGGGTCGAGACCCTTCTTCACACAATTAAATTTTTCATCTGACACATTTCGAATTGGATCAAAATGTAGTGATTTCTCCTACCACGCTGAGGTTGAAGGTCACCAAAGTAGCAGTCTTATTATCTGGAAACGCAAGCCCTTCAGCAGAGAAAATAATCTTATTGTGGCCTTTGGTAAAATCCATAGCAGTCAATTCTTTGGTTCTGCCCAACACACTGGTCACGCTTGCTACAAATGAAAAAGTAAAGGAAAATAAATCAAATGATATCTTGAATACAATATAATCAAAACAGAGTGAGTGGGTTGAACTTCAACTTAGACTTGAAGTTCAAAAGATTTTCTTGTGAAAGATTTTAATAAATCTGAGAAGCCTGAATGAAAGGTTTAGTTTTGTTTAAAGATACAATATGGAAACAGGCCCTTCAGCTCACTGAGTCCATGCCAACCACCAATCACCTGTTCACATTAATTCAAGAGTCAAGAGTGGTTTATTGTCATGTGTCCCATATAGGACAATGAAATTCTTACTTGCTGCAGCACAATAGAATATGTAAACCATGAGTCATCAGTCACCAAACTCCATTCAGCCTCATCAAAGCTGGGTCTTCCTGTGACAGCACTCTACCCGCGACTTATGAAAGTTTACAGAGGCCAATTAAGCAAATTAAAGTAAGTTGCTCCGCCCAAATTTTTGGGGAATGTACACGTGAAGGAAATGCAGGACCAACCAGAGGAATGGCCAATTCACTCCAAAAGTCACAAGCTTCCTGACCCGCTGTTCCTCCAACTTTGTGATGTGCTCAAGAACTCCACATATAGACAAACAGCCCTAGTTTGTCCAAGGTCCAACCTCTCCAGTGTGAGCATCCAGGATCGGGTAAATGTGGATCGCTGGACAGCATGAACTCAGTGGGCAGAAGGGCCTGTTTCCATGCTGTTTCTCTAAACTAAACTACAAAACTAAACTTGTGTCGCTGCTCGGGCAGAATGTCAACCAAACATACTCACATATCTCATGCCGAAAGAGTTGGACTTTCTTTTTATCAGAAGGTGAAATGTGCAGATTGAGTGTGTACCCAGCTGGCATAAGCTTTGGTCCTTCAGTTCTTATGATCATACGTGACATGTCAGCTAGGTCTGAAAGAAAGAAGTATTCACATTTGTTCATAGGTTCTAGCAGCAGAATAAGGCCATTCGGCCCATCAAGCCAGCCTGTTAATGCAGTTTGAGTAACTCATGGTCAGAAAGACAAACCTATTCCTGTAATACTTACTTGTGTTCCATCTGTCATGCATAGTTCATAAGTCCATAATTTCTAGTAGCAGAATTAGGCCATTCGGCCCATCAAGTATACTCCGTCATTCAATCATGGCTGATTTATCTCTCCCTCTCAGCCCCATGCTTCTGCCTTCGCTCCATAACGCCCGACACCCATTCTAATTAAAAATCTGCCCACCTCTGCATTATAAATATCCTTTGACTTGGCCTCCACAGCCTTCTGGAGCAATGGATTCTGCAGATTCACCACCCTCTGACTAAGGAAATTCCTCCTTCATCTTTCTAAATGGAAGTATTTTTATGCTGTGGCTATGACCTCATATTATCTTATTATTCATTAGAATTTATTTTATCTTAATGTTGGTGTCCTTGCAGCCTCATGATTTACAGCTTCCTCTAAGTGAGCCCAGTTCTGTTCCTAAGCACCTAGTTGTTGTTCTAAGGTAGGCAAAAATGCTGGAGAATCTCAGTAGGTGAGGCAGCATCTATGGAGCGAAGGAAATTGGCGACCTTTCGGGTCGAGACCCTTCTTCAGACTGATGTGAGGGTGGGGGGGGGGGTGAGAAGAAGGAAGGAAGAGGCGAAGGCAGTGGGCTGATGGAGAGCTGGGATGGGGAGGAGAAAGCAGGGACTACCTGACATTGGAGAGGTCAATGTTCATACCGCTGGGGTGTGTAAAATGCCCAAGCGAAATATGAGGTGTTGCTCCTCCAATTTATGGTGTGCCCCACTCTGGCCATGGAGGAGGCCCAGGACAGAAAGGTCAGATTCGGAATGGGAGGGGCAGTTGAAGCGCTGATCCACTGCAAGAGTTGTTCTAAGCGAGCATCCTTGTTTGCCATGTGTTGCTGTTAGCAGCCACCTCCACCTTAGCTGCAGAGCCTTTTTAACTCCTACATTGCACCATAGGGGGGTGGGGGGAGAACAAAAGGGGACCTGGCGCGGGGGTACTTTGTAACTTTGTAAGTGCCGTTTATGGGCGACTATTTGTATACCGTGGGAATGTAAGCAAAGAAATTTCAACAAATGGCAATAAAGTATTCATATTGATAGATTCAGATTCATTGTGTACCAGCATATTTCCATCAAGACACAACTTGCAGCAGTCTAACTACACCTGGGCACGGCCAAGAATACTTCATCGGCTATGGTGGTAAACATCGCCTGTTACCTTCAAATGTGTAAACTTTATCATCCATGTTGTCAGGTTCAGAAGTAGTTAACAATTCCTTGTCGCAGTTCACAAGGAGAATAGCTCCGTGTCCTTCCGGACCCCACATCCAAGAACTCTGGCAAAGAAATGAAAACAGATCTATATGAGGCATTCTTGTATATCTGAAATAAAACAGAAGAGGCTGGAAACACTCAAAACATCAGGCAGCATCAATTGTGAGAGAAACTGAGTTATTAAGGTGGCAAGAAAAATGTTTATAAGGGTTTGGAATGAGAACGTAAGAGTGGGGCCATTTCTGCTTCAAGTTCTTGCATTATTTTAATGCCAATTATTATAGATTTTGTTATTTATCCACCAAAAATAAAACAGCGCATTGTAATTTGTCTCATCAAATGACGTTTCATCCATCATAAAGAAGTGGAAATAACTGCCGATGATTATGCAATGTTTAGTTACATTGGCAACTCCTCAAGGAATGAAGCAGTGCAGGCTACACACAATGAAACCTAGAGCCATGGGCTGATCAAAAGCAAGTGACATTCGTGTTACAAAGGTTCCAGGAATCGCCTATCTCTACGAACATAATACTAATAATCTACCCTCGACTTTCAATGCATTACTATTGACAGGCCCTCACCATCAACATCTTGGGGTCATCATTGACCAGAAACTCCTCCTGAACAGCCACATACACGATAATCTACAAGATTAGATCAATGTCTGGGTGCCCTGCAACCAGTGAATGACATCCCAACATCCCAAGGTCTCCCCATCATCTACAATGAGCAAATCGAGAGTGTGATGGAAAACTCTCTGCTTGCTCAGGTGAGTTCAGTAAATGATCCTGATGGAATTAACTTCCTTGACTAGCGTGGTACAATGACGTAGCAGGACAGCGCCAGAGACCTTGGTTTGATCCTGACTACCGATGCTGTCTGTATGGAGTTTGTACATACTCCCCATGACCGCATGGTTTTTTTCCCGGGTGCACCGGTTTCCTCCCACACTCCAAAGATGTACAGGTTTGTAGGTTAATTGGCCTTTGTAAATTGTAAATTGTCCCTCATGTGTAGGAAGGTGCTGGTGTACATGGTGATTGTTGGTCGGTGCTTTGGGAGGAGACGGGTGAATGGGGTTGAGAGGGAAAGGTAGATCTGCCATGATTGAATGGCTGGGTTAACTTGATGGGCCGAATGGCCTATTTCTGCTCCTATGACTTATGAACGTATGGAGTGAATATAGGGGGATGAGCAAAAATGGCCACTTTCCCCCCAAAATACATTGTTTAAAAAAAGTGGGAAAAATTCACAGACGTGTTATAAAACATGAATTATAGAGCCATAGAATCATACAGTGTGGAAACAGGCCATTCGGCCCGACTTGCCCATACTGGCCAACATGTCCCAGCTACACTAGTCCCACCTGCCCCTGCCAGGTCCCTCCAAACCTGTCTTATCCATGTCTGTACTTGTTTAGATACAACTATAGTCCCTGGCTCAACTACCTCCTCTGGCAGCTCGTTCCACTTGCCCACCACCCTTCTTTCCAGCGCAGTGTTACCACCATAATTCTTGTTACCACTTTTAATCACCTTATTAGGATTATTCTCTTCAACTATTCCATCGCGATCGGCATCCACATCCAAAGACACGTCTGCAATTGAAGAGAAATGATGAGAACCAGCAGTTGGGGAGTTAATGAAGTGGGAAAATAAAGCAATTGATTATCACTTTGTCATTGTGATTAAAAGTGGCTTGAAATTGCTAATATTGTATGTATTAGATGAATTCACTTCTGGGAAAAGATTCAATAAAAGTTTTTTTCCACCCTGGAGCAAAGGATGTGGATGTGTAATAGGATAGAGATATCTGTAAAATTATAACATGCATAGGTGGGGTAGAGAGTCAGAATCCCAGTCCCATGATTGGTGTCAAAAACGTGATGGTTTAATGGTTGAATGGGTTTTATTTGCCACATGTGCAACTGCACAGCGAAATTATTTTTGAATATTTGCACATGCGGGCGCCGCCATGCTTTGGAGCCATTTCCAAAGTCTGGGCCACCCATGTACGACACCCTGGTGACCATGTGGCAACATCCTAGTCGCCTAAATAGTCACCTGGGTTTGACAGGGGCATTAGGATGTCCCCAGAAACAGAGCCTAGCACCACTCAGTTCCCATTGAGGTGAAACCACTGAAACTCACCAGATGGAAAGACTGGGCTGGTCTGTTTTACCAGAGTGCAATTTACTTACAGACTGCCGTGAGCTCCAGGGTCATCTTGTCAACCGGTTTATCCAAATCGTCTCCATAAAATGTAATCTTAACCTAGAAAAGAAAACAGTCACAAACAATACTGGGGGTGAGGTGGTCCAGGCTCTTTCTAATTTTCAGCAGTTGGGTAAAACTGAACTTTTCAATCAGTCAGATAATGTATATTCCCCTCCGTATTTAGTAGAGAGATGCAGCATGGAAACAGCCCCCCTGCAATTGAGTCCGCGCTGACCATCAATCACCTGTGTACACTGGTTCTATATTATCCCAACTTCTCACCCACGCCTTACACATTAGGGGTAATTTTACAGGCCAATTAACCTACAAACCCACATATCTTTGGGGTGTGGGAAGAAACTAGAACACCCACTGGAGAACCTGGACTAAACTAAACTAAACTACTTGCACTGTGTTGCCCCAAACAGTGCTAACAACTTTTGTTTTCCACATCAAGATTCCATTTTGACATAATTCTACTGTGCTTATTATGATAATATTAAAAATGCATGTCAGCAGAGGCGTTATGATATTACCTTTCCATCATTGGCAGCTGAGCTTACTTGGCCCACCGTGACACGAAGCAAGCTGTCTTTAATGAGAGCCCAGCGAATCGCGGGATGAGTGACAACGCTGCCATTCTGTTTGTCTGAGATGGAATAATTGACACCAGGGCTCGTGGTGACTTCAAAGGATCGACACCCTGGGGGAGATGGTCTGGAGGAAGAGAAAATGTAATGCAAGTTGTGTAAGAAGAAACTGCAGCTGCTGGTTTAAATCGAAGATAGACACAAAAGGTTGGAGTAATTCAGCGGGACTGACCTGCAGAGTTACTCCAGCTTTTGTTTCAATGTACGTTATTGCAGAGGAGGTCTACCAGAATGATACCTGGATTAGGACCTACTAGTTACAGGGTGAGGTTGGGCAGAGTTGGGATTGGTTTCTCTGCAATGCCGGAGGATGTGGGAGACCTGATATAGTTTCATCAAATGATGAGACGCATAATTAGGGCAGTCAGTCAGAACCTTTTTCCAGGAGGAAAAAATCAAATACTTGAGGGCATAGCCTTAAGGGGAGAGGGTTAAAGTTTAAAGGACATGTATGAGGCAACTTTGTTTTTAACCAGAGGGTGGTGAGTGCTAGGAATGTGTCCCGGGGTAGGTGGTTCTTGGTTTCTTGGTCCTCCAAAATATTCCAACTGGAATTTAAACAGGTAGTACCCAGAAGGGGCGGAAGAAAACCATCTGGTTGGGTAAATGTAGGGTGGGGCAGAAGAACGAATTGCTGACAGCTGGGTCACAAATTGGATCCCCCCCATCCCCCTTGTAGTCTATGTTTGAGACTTTGTGGGAGCTTCAACTTGGAGAGGGTTCCTCCCACCCCCCCCACAAGTTTTTGGTGATCCTGATCTTCATAAAACAAATCGAGCGCCTTTCCGTCACGTTCGATGGAAGCAGTGGGCTGGCGTGGGAGGTCTGAGAAGAGCTTCTCCGACAGGGAACAATGATGAAAGTTGGTGGAGTTTAGGAGTTGCTTTCACTGTTGCATGAGAGTCTGACCATTCCAGATAGGGGGCATTTAACAGACTTTTGGATAGGCTCAAGGATATTGAGGAATATATGGATTATGCGCAGGTGGCAAAGATACGGTTTTGTCATCATGGTCGGCACAGACATTGTGGGCCGAAGGGCCTGTTATTGTGCTGTACTGTTCTATGTTCTCTGTGGCCTTGCAGATGGTTCTCTTTCAAGTATCTGTTCAGCTGATTGTTGAAAACAATGGAATCTGCTCCAGGTCTCACTAATCTCAATGCAGCCGGGTAACCTCCATGACGCTGTCCCGAGTCTTGACCCCCCTCAAACTCCCATGGGTGGCCAGTGAGGTCGGCAGTCAGACTCTGCCTGTCCCGCCAGGTTAACCTCCCTGGACATGCAGGAAATATGGCCAGTGCGGAGAAGCATCGCTGGTATTCCGTCAGTCCGTTTAATTACAGAACGGCTGTAGTACCGCGTAAGCCCATCGGTGACGTCCACAATGGCAGCATGTCCCACCTACACTGTCCCACCCAGCCTGCGTTTGATCCCTCTACACCGTCCCATCCAGTACCTCTCCAAATGTTTCTTAAACTAAGTGATAGTACCCGTCTCAACTACCTCTTCCGGCAGCTCGTTCCTACATCCACCACCGTTTGTGTGTAATTGTTACCCCCTCGGGTTCCTGTTCAATCATTCCCCCTATTAAATCGCTCTTCCCATTCCTTGTGTAGTTTTGTATAATGAAAGCAGGTTGATCTCTCCAATAACGCCAGTCAACAAGGATGTCCTATACAACCTGAGTCACACGGTGTAATTTCAGTGATGAGGATACAATAAAACACAGTGCTTTAAGTAACTGTAAGATGCTGCCAGGACTGGAGGGGCCAGGACAATAGGGAGAGGTGGGCCAGACTAGGACTTTATTCCTTGGAGCTCAAGAGGCCAAGGTGTGATTTTATAGATGTGTACAATATTATGTGGGGAATAGATAGGGTGTATGCACAGAATCTTTTACCCATGCTAGGGGAATCAAAAACCAGAGGACGTAGGTTTAAGGGGAAAGATTCCTTGTTATTTGCATGCTTGAAACCGGACTCCCAAAACTTCTATTCTAAGCTCAGTTAAAATTGTCAGTCGGACATCGTAAAACAAGGCTGATGACTTACTTGTAAATGTCAATGTTGATTACAGTCCCGAGGACATAAAGTACTTGGGTTGATTTCCCACACTCCAGGTGCACAATTCTTTGATTGGACATGACGAAGATTTAGTCTTCTGCAATGTAAGAAAGTATAGACTTTATTTTTACACTCGTCCTATTCTACACACATTAGGAACAATTCACAGAGGCCATTTAACCTCGAAATCGGCATGTCTTTGGAATGTTTTTAAGGCATAGATAGATAGATTATTGATTGGTACAGGTGTCAGAGGTTATGAGGAGAGGCAGGAGAATGGGGTTAGGATGGAGAGATAGGTCAGCTATGACTGAATGGCGGAGTAGACTTGATGGGCCGAATAGCCTCAGTCTACTCCTATCTCATGAACTTATGTGGAAGGCAACCCACGCAATCACAGGAAGAACGCACAAACTCCATACAGATAGCACCCAAGGTCAGGATCGAACCTAGGTCTCTGGTGCTGTAAGGCAGCATCTCTACTGCTGCGCCACTGTGCGAACTGTCTATTATCTGCTCACTAATAACCATTTGTTCCCTGGTGGAAATCCCATGAAGACCAAACCAGTGTTAACCCTTGTCATTCTCATTCTTCTAAATTCCAGTGAATACAACCCCAGTCGACCCATTCTTTCATCATATGTCAGTCCCGCCATCCCGGGAATTAACCTGGTGAACCTACGCTGCACTCCTTCAATAGCAATAATGTTCTTCCTCAAATTAGGCCAAAATTGCACACAATACTCCAGGTGTGGTCTCACCAGGGCCCTGTACAACTGCAGTAGGACTTCCTTGCTCCTAAACTCAAATCCTCTTGCAATGAAGGCTAACATGCCATTAGCTTTCTACCCTGCCTGCTATACCTGCCTGACTGAAGTACAAGCACACCCAGGTCTCGTTGCACCTCCCTTTTTTCTAATCTGGCACCATTCAGATAATAATCTGCCTTCCTGTTCTTGCCACCAAAGTGGATAACCTCACATTTATCCACATTATACTACATCTGCCATGCATCTGCCCACTCACCCAACCTATCCAAGTCACCCTGCAGCCTCATAGCATTCTCTTCGCAGCTCACACTGCCACCCAGTTTTGTGTCATCAGCAAATTGGAGATGTCACATTTAATTCCCTTGTTTAAATCGTTAATATATATTGTAAATAACTGGGGTCCCAACGCCGATCCTGTCACTGATTTCCAAATGCGCTGCTATAACATCTTTAATAGTCGACTCAAGCATCTTCCCCACTACCGTTGTAAGGCTAACTGGTCTATAATACCCCGTTTTCTCTCACCCTCCTTTCTTAAAAGTGGAATTACATTGCCTACCCTCTAGTCCACAGGAACTGATCCAGAGTCGAAAGAACATTGGAAAATGATCACCAATGCATTCATGATTTCTAGGGCCACCTCATTGAGTACTCTGAGATGTAGACCACCAGGCCCTGGGGATATATCTGCCTTCAGTCCCAACAGTTTACCGAACACATTTCCGGAGTAATGTGGATTCCCTTCAGTTCCTCCCTCCCACTAGATCCTCTGTCCCCTCGTATTGCTGGGAGATTGTTTGTGTCTTCCTTAGTGAAGACAGAACCAAAGTACTCGTTTAACTGTTCTGCCATTTCCTTGTTTCCCATTATAAATTAACCTGTCTCTGACTGGAAGTGACCCGCATTTGTCTTCACTAATCTTATCCTTTCTACATATTTAAAGAAGCTTTTATAGTCAGTTTTTATATTCCCCGCAAGCTTTCTTTCATGCTCTTTTTTTACCCCTCATAATTTTACCCTCTTAATTAACTCCTCTGTTAAATTCTAAAAGTCTCCCAGTCCTCTGGTTTGCTGCTTCCTCTGGCCAATTTAAATGCCTCTTCCTTGGATTTAACACTATCCTTGATTTCCCTTGTTAGCCATGGTTGAGCCTCCTTACCAGTTTTATTGGTAAGGGATGAACAGTTTCTGCAGTTCATCCATGCAGTCTTTCAATCTTTGCCAGTGCATCTCCACCAGCAACCCTCTAAGTATAATTAGCCAGTCTATCCTTGCCAATTCCCATCTCATACCTTCAAAGTCTCCTTTCTTTAAGTTCAGGACCCTAGTCTCTGAATTAACTGTGTCACTCTCCATCCTAATGCAGGATCGCACCATATTATGGTCACTGTTTCCCATGGGGATTTGCACAACAAGATTGTTAACTAATCCTTCCTCATTACACAATACCCAGTGTCGGTTGACCTTCCCTCTAGTCGATTCCTCTACATATTGGTTCCAACCTCTAAAAAACTCTCCCGTATAATCAACCGATCAAACTCAAGGTCTACAACTGGTGACATGCCTTAACCCATCTAAACCAAGATCCCTTTCTCAGCTTATTTCACAATTCACACATTTGAAGTATAAATGAAATGGAACAGTGTGCCAATTTCTACAACTTTATCCACCTCCTACCTTTCTGTCTCAAGGCACAGTACATCTTCCTTACAATTAATATGCTGACCAAATTACTATCTTTTTTTTAGACCCAATTAAAAATTACATTGAGCATACCTCTGTCGCAATTGCCAGCAACTCTTCAGGAGCTGAGTTGCACCTGCCTTATAAGAAGGCTTTCTCTGATAAGCACACCCATGTATTCCGATTGGCAAATGCACATTGATGACTAAAAGTCGTCTCCATATCAACACCCATCCTCTCAAACCCTCTTCATCTTATTTATTTCAAACACGTGTCCTCCCATTCTTCCAATCTCTATGAGCAACAAGCCTTGATTGCCTAAACCTTTCAGTTCCAGACAACTCATCCATTCCAGAATCACTCTCACAAACCTCTGAAAGAAGGCACAAAGTGCCAGAATAACTCAGCGGGTCAGGCAACATCTCAGGAAAACATGGATAGGTTATGTTTCAGATTGGCACTCTTCTTCAGACTCTGGAGAAGCACTCCAGCATTTTGTGTCTTTTTTTTGTAAACCTGCATCTGCAGTTTCTTGTTTCTAAACTTTCTTTGAACTCCTTCTAATGCGTTTACACCCTTCCATAAATAACAAGGGTATTATTGTGCTTAGAATTCCAAATTAGATTTCACCATTACCCTATATAACTGAAACATGGTCTTCCCATTTTGTATTCAATTGACGGAGCAACAAATAAGATTTGGCTTTGAAGGTCCACAATACCCTTATGTAAGTTGCACACACGGACTTGTTAACTTTCCTGCATCACAGAGCTCTGTAATCTCTCACCATTGAGATAATATTCCTCTTTTTATTTACTTTAGACTTTAGAGATACAGCGGGGAAACAGGCCCTTCGGTCGACCGAGTCTGTGCTGACCAGAGATCACATCGTACACTATCCTACACTAAAGTGAGAATTTTACCAAAGCCAATTAACATACAAATCTGCACGTCTTTGGAAAGGGGAAACTGGAGAACCCGGAGGAAACCCACGTGGTCACAGGGAGAATGTACAAACTCTGTACAGACGGCACCCGTGGTCAGGATCGAAGTTGGGACTGAGGAGACAACTCCCTATTTTCCCACCTTAAAGTCCATCGGCAGACCTGCCCTTGCCTATGGTTTTCTACCTACCTATCTATTCTACCCGCCTTTCTGTCCTTCATAGCTGCAGATCCAAAATCTCCTTCCTTTATTTTTGTTAACAATGCTTTGCCGTGTTGTATTATGTCCATTCTTCTACCTTGCCACCCATCTTTCTGAAATATGCACTTTTTCTCTAAGACTGATGCAATCTTTAACCCTTTGTCTTCACCGTGATGGTAAAGCTTCTTGGAATTATTCTTTCTTATGAAAATGAATAATTTCTCTGTATTCAAAGAAATCTCAAATTCCCATTACTGCATCTTGAATGAAAATTTCCTTTTGCTAGTTTTGCCTTCTTGTTCTCAGAGTGCCTTGATTTGAGTTTCAAATCCTGGTTTGGGATCTACTATCTCTCTTTCAACTTTAATGTAAAATTCTGTTGAAAAAATGTGCTCCCAGCTACTTTGGAGTCCAATTACAGTAAGATAATTGATTGATCTTATCTCATTGCACAATACCGATGCCAGTATAGTCTGCCAACTGTTTTGGTACTGAATGTGCTGCCGTAAAAATCTTTCCCAAAAACGCCCAAGTCAAGTTGTCCTGTTGAGTTTACTGTCCTGTCCCCAAGTATAATCAGTTACAGTTTAATGGAAATTCCTGCTTGTAGTTGCATCACAAGCACAGAGACTCAAACATGCGAGAACTAAGTACCCATGCAACAGGTGACCATAGTTCATAAGTTATATGGGCAGAATTATTCGACCCATCGTGTCTACTATGTCATTCAATCATGGCTGATCTATCTTTCCCTCTGAACCCCATTCTCCTGCCTTCTCCCTATAACCCCTAACACCCGTACTAATCAAGAATCTGTCAATCTCCACCTTAAAAATATCCGTTGATGGCCTCCTGCCATCTGTGGCAATGGATTCCACAGATTCAAGTCAAGTCAAGTCAAGTCAAGTTTATTTGTCACATACACATACGAGATGTGCAGTGAAATGAAAGTGGCAATGCTCGCGGACTTTGGTGCAAAAGACAAACAACAAAACAACCAAACAAACTATAAACACAATCATAACACACATATTCTTTTACATAATAAATAATAGAAGGAAAAACGTTCTGTAGAGTTAGTCCCTGGTGAGATAGGCGTTTACAGTCCGAATTGCCTCTGGGAAGAAACTCCTTCTCAACCTCTCTGTTCTCACAGCATGGCAACGGAGGCGTTTGCCTGACCGTAGCAGCTGGAACAGTCCGTTGCTGGGGTGGAAGGGGTCTCCCATGATTTTGTTTGCTCTGGAGTTGCACCTCCTGTTGTATAGTTCCTGCAGGGGGGTGAGTGAAGTTCCCATAGTGCGTTCGGCCGAACGCACTACTCTCTGCACCACCTCTCTGCACATAGATTCACCACCCAAAAGACCAAATAAATCCCTTCTCATCTCCTTCAAGGTGCATCCTTCTCTGCTGAGGCTGTGACCTCTGGTCCTAGACTTTTCCACTAGTGGAAACATCCTCTCCATGTTCACTCTATCCAGGCCTTTCACTACTCGTGTTGTGCAGTGTTTAGCCACACAGTCACTGGTGTGAAACACACAGCATTGAGATACGCCTGTGGGTGATGATGGTCGAGGAGGAGATGTTACAGATCTGCACTGTTTGCAGTCTGCCGATGAGGAAATCAAGGGTCCACTACAAAGATTCTCCAAGGAGGTCAAATTTGCCCATCTTTTGCAGAGTCTTAATCAGAGCTCAATACACATGCCTGGAATTGGAATCATTCACAGGAATTTTTCTTGGTGCCAAGTGTTGGAGAACCAGTCTCACCCTGAGTATTGCAGCACAATTGCAGCATCAGACACGTTGGTTAGTGATTTCAATATATAGACAATAGAACTGTACAGCAGAGGCCCTTTGTCTCACTAAGCTTGTGGCAAACATGATGTTGTTAAACTGGTCTCACCTACCCTGAACAAGATCTGTATCCTTCTATTCCCTGCACTTACATGTGCCAATCCTCTTAAATGTCACTGTGTGTCTCTGCCTCCACCACCACCACCACCCCTGGCAGTGGGTTCCAGGTCCCCTCCACTCTCTGTGTAAAATACTTGCTTTGCACTTCTCCATTCAACTTTCCCTCCCTCACCTTTATAGGTAGTTCTCTAGTCATTGGGCATTTCCACCCAGGGGGGGAAAAGGTTCTGACTGGCCATCCTATCTATGCCTCTCGTCATTTTATATAGTTTAGTTTAGTTTAGAGATACAGCGCAGAAACAGGCCATTCGGCCCACCAGTTCCCAGCAGACTAATACTATCCTACACCCACTAGGGACAATTTTTACATTTACCAAGACAATTAACTTATAAACCTGTACGTCTTTGGAGTGTAGGAGGCAACTGTAGATCTCATAGAAAACCCACGTAGGTCACGGGGAGAACGTACAAACTCCTTACAGACAGCACCCGTAGTCGGGATCGAACCCGGGTCTCCGGGGCACCATTTGCTGTAAGGCAGCAACTCTACCACTGCGCCACCGTGACCGCCCTATCTTGAAAGTGAGGTAGAAAACTGGAGATCTCAGAGAAAATGCCGATCAAGTTTCTAATCAACCTCCGATGTTCCAGAGAAAACAATCCAAGTCTATCCAACCTCTCCCTGTAGCTGAAACCCTTTAAGGTGAAACCCCAGATAACATTCTGGTAAACCTTCCCTGCACCCTCTCCAGTCTCCACAACTTCCTCCAATGGCATGACCAGAGCTACACGCAATACTCCAAATGTGGCCTAACCAAAGTCCTACCGTGATGCATCATGACTCTTATACTAGCCCCCTAGCCCCAATATGCCTTCTTCACCACTCTATCTACTTTGTGCTGTCACCTTCAGTAAGTTATGAAGTTGGACTCCAAGATCCCTCTGCATGTCTATGTTATTAAGGGTTTTGCCATTCACTGTGTACCATCTCCTTACATTCAACCTCCCAAAGTGTATCACCTCACGCTTGCTGGGGTTCAACTCTATCTGCCATTTCTCCACCCATTTCTGCAGCTGATCTATATCCTGCTGTATCATCTGACAATGTTACTCAGTGTCTGCAACTTCCCTAATGTTGGTGTTGTCAGCAAACATACCGACCAACCCATCTACACCCAGGTCAGTTACACAATGCAGATAGTTGGGCAATGGGACTTCCATTCGCAAATGTACGTGTCAACGCTCACAAATACATTTACAAACAAAACACTTTCCACAGGGTAGGGTTGAAGATGTCCTGGTTGTGCTGCTCCTGGGCCTGGCCAAGCTGGCCATCCGCGAGACACATCGCCAGGCGATGGAGGGCTCTGCACGAACCGGCTGCCCGCCCCTTTTCCGGGCTTACGTCCGTGCCCGGGTGCGGTTAGAAAGGGAATACGCCCTGTCCACGGGCACCCTGGGGGAGTTCCGGGACCGTTGGGCTCCGCAAGGTGTTGAATGGGTCCTGAATAAGGATTGTAACATAGTTATATAGTACTTTATTAAGGATATATGTTTGTATTGATTTATGGTGGTGGGTTCAGCTTTGTTTTATTGTAGTGTCATATTATTCTTTTATAATTGAATACATTTTTTGATTAAAAAAACACTTACCACATTGAAACAATAATTCAATTGCCACTCAAGGAACTTTAGCAGTGGGCTTCAAATCTCCACAAAGAACATTTACCCAAGTGCTCCAAGTTGCTTCATGCCATTATTTTGTGCTTGGGTTATATTTAAGGCGGCATTGTGGCGCAGTGGTAGTTACTGTCCTATGTTGCCAGAGACCCAGGTTTGATCCTCACTACGGGTGCTGTCTGTATGGAGGTTTTATGTTCTCACCCTGACCTGCGTGGGTTTTCTCTGGGATCTCCGGTTTCCTCCCACATGTTAAAGATGTACAGGTTTATAAGTTAATTAGCTTGGTACAATTGAAAAATTTCCCCTAGTGTGTAGGACTGTTCTAGTGTTGTCGGCACGGACTCGGTGGGCCGAAGGGCCTGTTTCCATGTTGTATCTCTAAACTAAATCAAAGTTTGAGTTTAGTTTATTGTCCCGTGTACCGAGGTACAGTGAAAAGCTTCTGTTGCGTGCTAACCAGTCAGCTAAAAGACAATACATGATTACAATCGAGCCATCTAGTGTACAGATACATGATAAAGGAATAAGGTGAATAACGTTTAGTGCAAGGTAAAGCCAGTAAAGTCCAATCGAAGATACAGATAGTAGTTCAGCACTGCTCTTTCATTGTTGGTTGGATGGTTCAGCAGCCTAATAACAGCTGGGAAGAAACTGTCCCTCTGGAGGTGTGCGTTTTCACACCTCTATACCTGTTGCCCGATAGGAGAGTGAAGACGGAGTGTCCAGGGTGCAACTGATCCTTGATGATGCTGGTGGCCTTGCCGAGGCAGCAAGGTGTAAATGGAGTCAATGGAAGGGAGGTAGGTTTGTGTGATGGTCTGGGCTGCGTCCACAATTCGTTGCAATTTCTTGCAGTCTTGGATGGAGCTGTCTCCCAAACCAAGCGTCCTGATAAAAGGTAGAATGAGGGTTGGTTCAAGAACCCAATGGTCTTGGGAAAGTAAAGCCCCTGTCCCACTTAGGAGACCTAAACAGCAACCTCTGGTGACCTTGCCCGCCACCCAAGGTTTCCATGAGGTCACCGCAGGTTTTGGTCACTCTCCCTAATGGTCAAAAGTGGTTTCCACGGTGGTCGAGGCTTCATCCAGTTTGCTGCTATTTTTTCATCATGATTAAAACTGGCCTCGACTAAAAAGTCGAGTCAAAGCTGGTTTTCTTCAGTTGAGGAAAGTTTTCAACATATGCGTGGGAGGTGGTTGCTGGTCACCTCGGCCTTGATTTATTTTTTGGGTGGTGGGCAAGGTGACCAGAGGTTGCTGTTTGGGTCTCCTAAATGGGACAGGGACTTAACTGTTCTTGATCCTGTCGTTGTGGGTCTTCAGGGTTGTGTACTTCCTGCCCAATGGGAGCGAGAAGGAGGGCATTGGCTGGATGGTGGGGTTGGTGATAGATGCCTATCTCTTGAGGCAGCATCTCAAGTAGATGTTATTGATGGTGTGGAAGCCAGTGCCCACAATGGGACCGCCACTCTTTGACAATAGACAACAGGTGCAGAAGGAGGCCATTCGGCAGTTCGAGCCAGCACCGCCATTCAATATAATCATGGCTGATCGTCCCCAATCAGTACCCCGTTCCTTCCTTCTCCCCATATCCCCTGACTCCGCTATTTTTAAGAGCCCTATCTAGCTCTCTCTTGAAAGCATCCAGAGAACTGGCCTCCACTGCCCTCTGAGGCAGAGAATTCCACAGACCCACCACTCTCTGTGAGAAAAAATGTTTCCTCATCTCCGTTCCAAATGGCTTACTCCTTATTCTTAAACTGTGGCCCCTGGTTCTGGACTCCCCCAACATCGGGAACATGTTTCCTGCCTCTAGCGTGTCCAAACCCTTAACAATCATATGTTTCAATGAGATTCCCTCTCATCCTGCTAAACTCCACAGTGTACAAGCCCAGCCGCTCCATTCTCTCAGCATATGACAGTCCCGCCTCTTGCATTTATGGGCGTATAAAAGCCATACCAGGCTATGATGCAACCAGTCAGAATCCGTTTACAGTGCATCTGTAGCTACTTGTTAGAATATTCAGCCAAGTGCCGAATCTCTTTAAACCTCTAAGAAAATAAAGGTGCTGGCACACCTTATATCTATAAACTGGGCCCAGGACAAATCACAACATTTTCTTAATTCCCCATTGTTAATTGTCAGTCTAACCCTCTGTTGGAGCGGTCTTAACATTCGTTAATATTTTCTTTATTTATATACCTCCTATTTCTGTTTCATAGTTCATAAGTGATAGGAGCAATTAAGTCATTCGGCCCACTTGTCTAATCTGCCGTTCAATCATAGCCGATATGTCTCTCCCTCCTAACCCCATTCTCCTGCCTTCTCCCCATAATCCCTGACACCCACACTAATCAAGAATCTATCTATCTCTGCCTTAAAAATATCCAGTGACTTGGCCTCCACACCCTTCTGTGGCAAAGATTCCATTTGGCCTTCCCTTTAAAACTTTTTTTTTCTAATTTGATTCCATCTACCGGGTTGTTGTCGTGGTTGACTTTAACTTCCCCAATATTCACTGGGATTTATTCTGTGCATTAGATGAAGCAGAAGTTGTTAGGTGTATCCAAGATGTTTTCGTTAAACAGTTCAACTCGAGCAGTGACCATGCTAAACAAGCCTGGCCACGTGACTGGTGTTACAATGGAAAAGCATTTTGCAGATAGTAATCAAGTCCATAAAGTTTTTAAGATTGTTTTGAATAGGGATAGGTCGAGGGAGGGTAAGTAGGGAGAAGTTATTGGTTAGGTTTACAGGCGACATGTAAAAGCCAGCTGATCAAAGTGCAGGATCAGCATGTTCTAGTAAGGAGGAGGGATAAGGATGTCAAGATAAGGGAACTGTGGATAACCAAGGAGATTGTAAATTTGGTCAGGAAGAAAAATAAATGCATGTCAGGTTTCAAAAGGTGGCATAAGACAGGGTCTGTGAGAAATATAATGTGAGTAGGTAAGAACTCAAGTGGCTGATTAGAAGGGCCAAAATAGGCCAGGAAATTTCATTGGTGAGTCAGATTAAGGAAAATCGCAAGCTTTTTTTACACATATGCTAAAAATAAGAGCGTGACCAGGGAGAATGTAAGTGTTTCAGGATGAAGGGAGGTATTCACTAAGGAAGACACAAACAATCTCCCAGAAATATAAAGGGACTGAGGATCCAGGGAGGAACTGAAGGGAATCCACATTAGTCAGGAAATGGTGTTAGGTAAACTGTTGGCACTGAAGCCAGATACATCACCAGGGCCTGATGGTCTACATCCCAGATTACTCAAGGAGGTGGCCCTAGAAATCGTGGATGCATTGGTGATCATTTTCCAGTGTTGTCTCTATACTGGACCAGTTCCTGTGGGCTGGAGGGTAGCCAGTGTAACTGCACTTTTTAGGAGAGGGAGAGACAAAATGGGGAATTATAGACCAGTTAGCCTTACATCACTAGTGGGGAAGATGCTTGAGCAATTGTTAAAGATGTTACAGCAGCACCTTTGGCAATTTCTCAACTACGAATGCTGATTTAAGGTGAGAGGGGAAAGTTTTAACAGGAACATGAGGAGCACATTTTTTGCATAAAGGGTGGTGGGTGGGTGGGCAATTTTAGAGAGCATAATCAAAAGAAATTGCTCGTCAAACAGATAGATTCTTATCATCAGGTGTCTCAGCACCAACTCCCCCTCCCATTCCCCATCCAACCTCTCTGTCCTGGGTCTCCTCCATGGCCAGAGTGAGCAACACCGGAAATTGGAGGAACAGCATCTCATATTCCGCCTGGGGAGTCTGCATCCTGCGGGCATGAACATTGAATTCTCCCTTTTGTTAGCCCTTGCTGTCTTCTCCCTTTCCTCAGCCCTCGGGCTCCTCCTCCTCCTTTTTCCTTTCTTCTCCCCGCCACCCCCCATCAGTCTGAAGAAGGGTTTCGGCCTAAAACGTTGCCTATTTCCTTCGCTATAGATGCTGCTGCACCCGCTGAGTTTCTCCAGCAATTTTGTGTATCTTCGATTTTCCAGCATCTGCAGTTCCTTCTTAAAAAAATGCCGGAGCAGCAGCAACAGAGAAGGCTCTATCCCCTCTGAGCCTCCGACAGACCTCGGTACCTCCAGGAGCAGCTGACCAGCTGACATGTGGGGACCGGGATTCAGAGAGGTAAGGCGGGGCGAGCCCATTCAGAGATTTAAAAACAAATAACAGTAACTTTAAAATGAAAAAGTGCACCGGAGACCAGCATTGTCTATATCATGTTCTGAGAGTCTGGGACGGGCAGGAGCGTATGGGTGGAGCAGCTCAGAGAGGTAAGGCGGGGCGAGCCCCATTCAGAGATTTAAAAACAAATAACAGTAACTTAAAATGAACCCGAAAGTCCTTAAGATATGAATAGACAATAGACAATAGGTGCAGGAGTAGGCCATTCGGCCCTTCGAGCCAGCACCGCCATTCACTGCTGATCATCCACAATCAGTACCCCGTTCCCCTCCCCATATCCCTTGACTCTGTTATCTTTAAGAGTCATTTAAAAGTTTGTGTTAATGTTCTCTGGTTTGTTTTATATGTGGGGGGTGGGGGAGGGGTTCTCTTACCTTGCCGGAGATGCAATTGTTTTCCTGATCGTATCTCCGGTCGCACTGCGGTCTAACATTATCAAGATGGCGACCTTGCTCAGGACTGACTTTGAGCCCCACCGCGGGGATGTGGACTTGCCATCGGAGTTGATCCCTTGCCTGAGATCGATGCTCCAACCGTGGCTTGGGAATTTCAACATCGGGTAGAGACCAAGTCGGGAAGCTCCAACGACGCAGAAGGTTCGACTAGCCCTGACCTGGGGTCTGATCACCCGGCGCAGGGGAGCTGAGATCCCGTCAAGGAGAGACTCGAGGCCCCCGACCGCGGAAGAACTAAGAAGGGAAGAGATTCAACTTTTTTTTGCCTTCCATCACAGTGAGAAATGTGGAGGAGTCACTGTGGTGGATGTTTATGTTAAAATGTATTTTGTGTGTTTTGTTGCTTTTTAATGGTATGATGGCTGTATGGCAAATCAAATTCCTCCTATGTTGCAAAACATACTTGGCTAATAAAGTATGATTATAGTTATGATTGGACATACTTTAACGTTATACTGTTCAGTGATCGACATCATCATAAAAGACAGGGCATGCATGCATTCTGAAACATGTAAAGGCAAGACGACTATGACACAAATCAGAAGAGGCTTTAGCATAGGCACCATAACCAAACCAATGGCAGATGAGTTTTCTTGTAGAAACTGGCCTGGCTATTAGCAAGGAACAAGACAATTATTTATGCATTGCTAACATAGAGAGGAATATCAAAATTTGCTTCCTTGCTTTAAGGAGATTTATAAAGAATGAAAAAGCTCTGCAGTTTTCTGTTGGGAAATATAACTGGATGACTGGCATTAAAAAATAAAATGAAAAAACATGATAATTGGCATTAAAGATGAAGATCAACATGGGACACCAATTACTCTTAGGTTAATGCAGCAAAAGGATAAAAGTATTTACGATGAGTTAAAGTAGGTGAAGGAAGTTAAAATAAGCACCTAGAAAATGATTTGAAACACAGTTTATCAAATAATGAATGTGTTTAAAAAAAGACCCAGACAATGAATTCTATAGCAACAAAGACAAGTTACTTTGTACATGACAGATAGTACATGAAGTGAGGGGTGAAAAGACCTGATTCTATCTGGATATTTGCACAGGTGGAATAGTCCACCTCTATACAAACTGCAAACATTTGGTAATTGGACAAGGCTGACTTTATCAGTCACAGTGGCACCTGATGGTTGAATACCATATGTATAGGTATGTATACCGGGTGAGGCAGCATCTATGGAGCGAAGGAAATAGGCAACGTTTGCGTTCGCTCCATAGATGCTGCTGCATCCGCTGAGTTTCTCCAGTATTTTTGTCTACCTTCGATTTTCCAGCATCTGCAGCTCCTTCTTAAACATATGTATATTGCAATTCTTTTGTATTTCCTCAAACAATTTATTCATTTCTGATCAGTTTTGAAATATTCCCAATGTTGCCAGATTGGATCCATGAAACTCGTGTACACAATGATCCCGTCCACTCCATGGACTGCAAGGTCATTCTGTCCTAGGTCTCCTCCATTGTCAGAATGAGGCTAAACGCAAATTGGAGGAACAGCATCTCATATTTCGCTTGGGCAGCTTACAGCACAGTGGTATGAATATTGATTTCTCTACTTCCGGTAACCCCGGCATTCTCTCTCTCTATCCCTCCCCCACCTAAGTCGCACTAGCTTCTCTTTTTCACCCAACAAACCGCTAACAATGGCGTTTCCTTTATCATCTTTACTTTTCTGCCCGTCTTTCATTCATTGTTCTTTATCTCTCTACATTATCGACTATATCTCTCGTTTCCCTTATCCCTAACCAGTCTGAAGAAGGGAATTGCGGAAGGAACGGTCTCTGCGGAAGGCGGAAAGGGGTGGAGATGGAAAGATGTGGCTAGTGGTGGGATCCCGTTGGAGGTGGCAAAATTGTCGGAGGATTATGTTGGGATATTAAGTGGTCAATTGGTAATGCATTTGTGTGAGAATGGTGATACAAACATGTACAGATGTCCAGTGCAGATGACCTCTGAATACAAATATTGGCTGAGGTCAAATCTAGAAAAGATGTGTTAATCATAGAAACATAGAAAAATAGGTGCAGGAGCAGGCTATTCGGCCCTTCGAGCCAGCACCGCCATTTAATATGATCATGGCTGATCATCTAAAATCAGTACCCTGCTCCTGCTTTTTCCCCCATATCCCTTGATTCCTTTAGCCCTAAGAGCTAAATCTAACTCTCTCTGGAAATCAGTTTTAGTCAAACATTCATCATCTAGGGGTGGCACAGTGGTGCAGCGGCAGTGGCAGCCAACGCCTTTCTTCTAAAGGATGCTTTGCATATTGTAGATTTTGCAAAGACATTTGCCGTTTGCTTGTTCCTGTGCTGTACTGTTCAATGTTCCATTCTGTATTACACAGCTTTCAGAGCCTGTTATCAATATTAGTGGTTCCACACGTTCTACCCATTTCCCATAAAGTGCTTGTTTCGCAAATGAGGGCACATGAACCATTAACCAGTAGCGGGCCCAGCACCGATCCCTGAGGCACACCACTAGTCACAGGCCTCCAGTACGAGAAACGACTTTCCACCGCCACCCTCTGCTTCCTTCCATGGAGTCAATTTGCTGTCCATTCAGCTATCTCTCACCATTGCCATCAGGCAGGTACAGGAGCATGAAAACTGAAAAGTCCAGGTTCAGCAACAGCTTCTTCCCTACAGCTATTAAACACAACAACTGAGCTCTGAACTGCAAAAGACTATATTATTATTTGTTATTTGCACTATTTTCTTATTTATTGAACTCTAACTTTTTTTTTCCTCTTCCCCCGTTATGTACTATGCAATCATATTCACATATTCTGTTGTGCTGCAGCGAGTAAGAATTTCATTGTTCCGTCTGGGACATATGACAATAAAACATAGAAAATAGGTGCAGGAGTAGGCCATTCGGCCCTTCGAGCCTGCACCGCCATTCAATATGATCATGGCTGATCATCCAACTCAGTATCCTGTACCTGCCTTCTCTCCATACCCCCTGATCCCTTTAGCCACAAGGCCACATCTAACCCCCTCTTAAATATAGCCAATGAACTGGCCTCAACTACCTTCTGTGGCAGAGAGTTCCAGAGATTCACCACTCTCTGTGAGAACACTCTTGACTCTTGGATCCCATGCGATCTAAATCTTCGAGAGCAGCCTACCATGCAGAAGCTTTGTTGAATGCCCTACTGAAGTCCATGTACACCACATCTACAACTCTGCCCTCATCACCCTTTTTGGTCACATCTTGAAAAAAAATCAATCAGATTTGTGAGACCTGACCTCCCACGTACAAAACCATGCTGACTATCCCTAATCAGCCCTTGCCCATCCAAATGCCGATTACATATTAAAATAAATAATTACCGACCTGTCAGATGTAAAAAGCAGGAACTTCAGCTGAAGATGCTAAAAATACTTCAAACAAAGTAGTCAGAGAGC
Source organism: Leucoraja erinaceus (assembly GCF_028641065.1). Classification (NCBI taxonomy): domain Eukaryota; kingdom Metazoa; phylum Chordata; class Chondrichthyes; order Rajiformes; family Rajidae; genus Leucoraja; species Leucoraja erinaceus. The sequence continues at coordinate 2,855,314 of NC_073406.1, read as the reverse complement.
AAGACCTGTGATGTTAATCCCAAATGCAGCCACGGTGTGGGAGGGACTGGATGAGGGCTATTTGCTCATCATGCTTCAATGCAAACCAGCTATGGTTCTGTTCTTAACGGAGAGTGCTTTCAGGCCTACTCGACTCACTAGTCCTGTCTGGGCAATAGATAGTACTGGGTTCTGTCAGTTTTATTCATAAATGATAGGAGCGGAATCAGGCCATTCAGCCGAGCATGTCTATTCCCGCAATCAATCATGGCTGATCTATGTCTCCCTCACAACCCCAGTCTCTTGCCTTCTCCCCATAATTCCCGACACCCGTACTAATCAATTTCATGCCTTCTATACTTAGCTTTTGTTTTCTAAATAAAACTTCATCAGCCAAGGCTTCTTCTAATTATAGCAATTTTTTTATCTAGAAAATCTAACTGAACATTTTTGATATTTTATTGTTCTGTTCATTCAGACCAATCACCCTGTCATGCCTTCTATCCACTCCCTTTAACTAGGCCTAGTAACCTACAAACCCGCAAGAATTGTATATGTTTCTATCAGATCCCCACTTCTAAATTCCAGTGAATATAAGCCCAGTCGATCTATTCTTTCATTATATGTCAGACACTTTAAATGATCAAAGAACCTGGGCTTTGGAAGTGAAATAAACCGGCACATTATAATAAATGTAAGAGGCATCGTATACATTATATAAATACCTGTGAAAGTGCATTCGGAATTCAATTCTAACCAGTTTAATAAGAAAATAGAAAAAAAAACAACGGTGAAGTGTTTGCACATTCATCTTCTAACATTAATTTCAAAATTAAATTCAAAATTTATAATTTTTCAAAATAAGTTTACTCTCCTATTTATTTGCATCCTGCTTTGTGAATCTAGATATAAATCAGAAAAGAAACTGAATCCCAATTACATCTCAAAAAGGTTTCTTTCTGTCTAAAAATAGCCCAAATAAAAATGAAATATACATTACAAAACCCAGAGCAGTGAAATCTAGGATGTTGCCACTCAAACCCCAATCCTCTTGAACTTTTCTATCGATCTTCAATTATTTATGTAACTGCCGTTGTTTATGAATGTTCATATGGTCTGATTTTTAAAATATTAATATCTTTTCTGACCAGGCACATTACCCTAATTGGTATCAAATGTTTCAACTTTAGGTAACTCACTAGTTTGTTCTTTCTACATCAGAACTGGCTACTTCTGCCGTCAGTAATCTGTGCGTCTGGTCAGTTTTTCTCTCCCCGGCACAAAAAAGCGCAAACGGCTTTGAACTGCCACATTAACACAATTGTTTTTTTCCGATCGGAATTAATATTTGCGTTCAATCCATCCTCCTCCCATCTTCTCCACAATTGAAAACCAACCTCTTTTCTTTTTCCTGGGGTCTCAGTGTAGAAATGCCAAATCTATTTGCCTTTCCGCAGGTGCTTACCGACCTGCCTCATGTGCCCCGCATTTTCTATTTTGATTTCATGCCTCTTATTTACTTGGTTGAAGTGTTACAGGTCAACACTTACGTTCACACTAGAGATAGTGTCTTACCCAGAAGTTTGATGACAGACTTGTGAACCTCCACTGATTCAAAGCCAAAAGCAAATCCAAACAAAGTGATGTGAAGGATTTGAAGGCTGATGGCGTGATCCATTTCGATGATGGTCTACGACAGTTCCTGAATTACTTTGTGTTTGTTGTAACCTCTGTTGGCATCTTTAAAGAACCCCAGGTCCTGTACTCACCACATCCTAGCAGACATCTCCTTCTCCATCTCCGGCAGAAATAGTTGACAATGAAGCTACTTTAAGTCCTTCTGCTATCTAGATCTAGGTAAATGCTGAAATCAGGACTGGTAAAGAAATTTCACAGCATGTTTACTGCGAGCTGCCTTAACTTTAGATCACCTACAGGTAAAATGTGGATTGGATAGGAAGGAGCAGAAAGCACTAGCGAGGATGACTGGTCTAAACTCAGCTGACGAACCACGTCATCAGTTCCCGTGTAAGCTGGGTCACTCGATTACAAGGAAAGAAGATTGCAAATATCGGAACATAATGGAACAGATCAAGATAACAGTGAATTGTAGATAGACACAAAAAGCTTGAGTAACTCAGCGAGTCAGGCAGCATCTCTAGAGAAAAGGAGTAGGTGACGTTTCGGGTCGAGTCTCTTCTTCAAGGATCTCGACCCAAATCGTCACCTGTTCCTTTTCTCCAGAGATGCTGCCTGACCTGCTGAGTTACTCCAGCACTTTGTGCCTATCTTCAATGTAAACCAGCATCTGCAGTTCCTTCCTACACAAAGGATTGTAGATCCCAGGTTGGCAAGCTTCCTCAATGCAATTGTGGAAACTGACTCTCAGCATTAGTAAGAGATCAACTGAAATATAAAGGAGTCATTTATCCTTGCGTGGACAAGATGACAAAAAGTGAATCGAATCTGGATTCATGGCGGATAGTTGGAGTGTTGCTTTAATACCCAACTACTAAATTAAGAGTTCCAATCTCACATTGTTTGCTCCATTTATTTTAAGTTACGTTTTTCTCCTTTTCATTCAGAAATTCCTGCATTGCCAACACCAGTGTCTGAGTGGAGGCCTACTCTGTGTCCTCTGGCCCCGCCGCTCCTGTTCCCGTGTGATAGCTCGGAGACAGGGCTGAGAAAGAGTCTCGGCTGACTCTTCCCCACAGACCTTCCGTGCTGTCCTTTGGGGGGGGAGTTTGGAAAGTGCCCCACTGCCACCACTTCTCTTCCCACAGCCAAAGGCACAGCTGAGGTGGGAACTTAATCTGAAGGTACAGCCGTCAACCTGCATTACAACCTGCCGACCTCTTTAACTGGCAGGCTAAACATGCCACAGCTTTTTAAATAATTTCACTGTCTGTGATTGCTGGTAATCGCTGCAAACGTGGAAAAGGCAGTGATTTCAGGGGGAAAACACCAGCCAGTTATCAGACAGTGTTTGTCCCCAGCATTCCTGCATCTTGTGGCAGCGGTTGGGATTTAAGTAAGAAATTACCCGACACAGTTTAAGAGGGTCCATCAGAAGTTTGTTTCCAGTGGAATTATTTTGCTTCACTTGATCATCTTGACCCCCCTCTCACGGTTTATGCACCAAGCCATCAGGTGCTTTGTCTATTCAATTAAAAATCTCAGGAGAAAGCAGTGCAAGGAGGTGTTCGGTTCAGTAGACTCAACGCAGAGTTTTATCATCTGATCACCAGGACTACTTTCTAATGCTAATGCTGTTGTCTAAACTGAGGAAATATATACTGATATGAAATTAGCTTACAAGTACCACTGCAGAACTCGGCACAAATAATGAATTTAAATTACATCCTGACAAAACTAATTACTCGTACAAGAGAGCACTTTCTTTGCATTGTTCATGAGGGGAGCCAGCACCAAAGTTCATTTATACACTGGGGAAGGACTGGACACAATTAGTACTACAGAACCGTGGCGTTTCACAGGCCCAGCCTGTACCCTTGACATTTGAAACACTGGAACTAATCCAGTGTTCGTGTGCTTGTAAGTGCAATAGCTGGATAGACAGACGCCAGGGCAGGTATTTCAACCAATCTATCACTACTCATCCAGAGAAAGATGTGTTAATATTCCTGTTAGGCAACGTGACAAAGACAACGGCATGTTGAATCAGTATGTCCCTGTCTCCGTTACCAGAATTACTTTAACTCCAGATAGAACCACCTTGTGGATCATCCAGCCTTCAAAGTTCTTTTGAGTAGCACAGTCAGGATCCACTTCAATCGCACTCAGATCTACTTCTGTCTCAGTCACTGCCAGATCACACATTGTCATTGCCTAGGAATCGGCTCTCCTCCTGGTCTCTGAACCGCGAACAGCTCGACAGATTCATGTAGTCCGTAGTATCTGACTGGTACATCCGCGATGGGGTATATGTGGATTTGGGAGCATCGGTATAATCCATTGATTTGCTACGTCGATAGAGGTCCAAACAGCCAGGATTGTTACTACCACTTGGTGATGATGTGTCACTGGAAAAGAAACAACAAAAATAATTGAA
>NC_073406.1:2516260-2546260 GCF_028641065.1 Leucoraja erinaceus | reverse complement strand
GGTGAACCTTCTCTGTACTCCCTCTATGGCAAGAACGTCTTTCCTCAGGTTAGGAGACCAAAAACTGCACGCAATACTCCAGAGCCCTTTTACACCCACCTGAGCTGCTCCAGGTCTTTCTCGTAGCTTCCTAGAAGTTGATCTTTCCTGGCCAGTTGTCCCTTCAGCCCACCGATGCAACCATCCAGCAGCTCCGCGTCCCTCCGCCGAGACTCCGCCAGCTTCTCCCTCTCGTCCCGCGGTACGTGCTTCAGCGAGAGCGAGCCCGACATCTGCCGCACGTCGAGGAGGCTGGAGAGGGCCTTCACCAAGTCGAGGTACTGCAGGGAGGAACGGGAGAGGCTGAGGAGGCTGAGGGCCCAAATACACGCAAGGCCAGTGCTGAGGTTTAAGAAGCAATCCAGCAGGTTTGGACAGAAATGCTGGAGAAACTCAGCGGGTGCAGCAGCATCTATGTGGAGCAAAGGAAATAGGCAACGTTTCGGGACGAAACCCGGAAGGGTTTCGGCCCGAAACGTTACCTATTTCCTATAGTGGAGATTGTTCAACTCTTTGCATGGAGCGAAGGAAATAGGCAATGTTTCGGGCCGAAACCCTTCTTCAGACAGAATCAGTACAAATAGAACAAGTTGCCCGGACAACTTTAGAAACATAGAAACATAGAAATTAGGTGCAGGAGTAGGCCATTCGGCCCTTCGAGCCTGCACCGCCATTCAATATGATCATGGCTGATCATCCAACTCAGTATCCCCTACCTGCCTTCTCTCCATACCCCCTGATCCCCTTAGCCACAAGGGCCACATCTAACTCCCTCTTAAATATAGCCAATGAACTGTGTGGCCTCAACTACCCTCTGTGGCAGAGAGTTCCAGAGATTCACCACTCTCTGTGTGAAAAAAGTTCTTCTCATCTCGGTTTTAAAGGATTTCCCCCTTATCCTTAAACTGTGACCCCTTGTCCTGGACTTCCCCAACATCGGGAACAATCTTCCTGCATCTAGCCTGTCCAACCCCTTAAGAATTTTGTAAGTTTCTATAAGATCCCCCCTCAATCTCCTAAATTCTAGAGAGTATAAACTAGCGCTGAGGTTTAAGAAGCAACCAAGAAGCTTTGGGGAAGGTTGCCATTCATCTCACAAGGATAGGCACAAAATGCTGGACTAAGTCTGAGGACCTGAAACCTCACCAATTCCTTCTCTCCAGAGATGCTGCCTGTCCCGCTGAGTTGCACCAGCATGTTGTGTCTATCTTCGGTGTAAACCAGCATCTGCAGTTCCTTCCTGCACACTGATCTCACAGGGGTTGATTCAGATTCAGATTCAATTCAGATTCAGATTCAATTTTAATTGTCATTGTCAGTGTACAGTACAGAGACAACGAAATGCATTTAGCATCTCCCTGGAAGAGCGACATAGCAAACGATTTGAATAAATAATAATAAGTGACCGGGGGGGGGGGGTGGTGATTGGCAGTCACCGAGGTACGTTGTTGAGTAGAGTGACAGCCGCCGGAAAGAAGCTGTTCCTCGACCTGCTGGTTCGGCAACGGAGAGACCTGTAGCGCCTCCCGGATGGTAGGAGGGTAAACAGTCCATGGTTGGGGTGAGAGCAGTCCTTGGCGATGCTGAGCGCCCTCCGCAGACAGCGCTTGCTTTGGACAGACTCAATGGAGGGGAGCGTGGAACCGGTGATGCGTTGGGCAATTTTCACCACCCTCTGCAATGCCTTCTGGTCGGGAGACAGAGCAGTTGCCATACCATACTGTGATGCAGTTGGTAAGGATGCTCTCGATGGTGCAGCGGTAGAAGTTCACCAGGATCTGAGGAGACAGATGGACCTTCTTCAGTCTCCTCAGGAAGAAGAGACGCTGATGAGCCTTCTTGATATTCTGCAGGATATGAATAACGAGGATGTTGTCGGGCCTGAGCTACAGGGAGAGGCCGAGTAGGCTGGGTCTCTATTCCTTGGAGCGCAGGAGGATGAGGGGTGATCTTATAGAGGTGTACAAAATCATGAGAGGAATAGATCGAGCAGACGCACAGTCTGTTGCCCAGAGTAGGCGAATCGAGAACCAGAGGACATAGGTTTATAGTGAGTGAGGAAAGATTTAATAGGAATCTGAGGGGGTAACTTTTTCGCACAAAGGGTGGTGGGTGTGTGGAACGAGTTGCCGGAGGAGGTAGTTGAGGCAGGGAGTCTCGCAACATTTAGACAGGCACATGGATAGGACAGGTTTTGAGGGATACGGGCCAAACGCAGGCAGGTGGGACTAGTGTAGCTGGGACATGTTGGGCCGAAGGGCCTGTTTCCACGCTGTATCACTCTATGACAACGATTGTAATGGGTTAAATTACCACTGGAGGTTGCATAAAGTTGAGTTTTGCTGCCATGGAGGTGATGTTGCGAGCTATTAAACCTGTTCAGGAATTTATAGAGAAGCTATTTCCGCGTGAGCAGGAATCCAGAACAAGAGGCCACACAGTGGGAGCCCGGTGAATCAGAAGATTAGTTGTGCAGGTCCTTGCATGCAGAGAATAGAAGCAATCTGCAACGCCCTACACCAAAGCATTAAAGAGACTGGAACACTCTACGCCATCGTGGTGTTTAAGAGGCTTTAACATGGATGTGCAGGGAAGGGTGGACTAAGGATCAGGTGCAGGCAAGGAGATTAGTTTAACACGGCATCATCATCAGCAAAGACATTGTGTTCATTAGTTCATAAGATCTAGGAGTAGAATTAGGCCATTCAGCCCATCAAGTCTACTTCCCCATTCAATCATGGCTGATCTATCTCTCCCACTCAACCCCATTCTCCTGTCTTCTCCCCATAACCCCTGACACCCGCTCTAATCAAGAATCTATCATCATTCATCATAAAAATATCCATTGACTTGGCCTCCAAGGCCTTCTGTGGCAATGGATTCCACAGATTCACCGCCCTCCGACTAAAATAATTTCTCCTCTTCTCCTTTCTAAAGGTGCGTCCTTTTATTCTGAGGCTGTGCCCTCTGGTCCTGGACTCTCCCACTAGTGGAAACATCCTCTCCATATCCACTCTATCCAGGCCTTTCACTATTCGGTAAGTTTCAATGAGTGTCCCCTCGTCCTTCTAAGCTCCAGAGAGTACAGGCCCAGTGCCGAGACAAAGGCTCATCATTGTGACATATTGTCAACATTGTGGGCCTTAGAGCTAGTTTAGTATAGAGATACAGCGCAGAAACAGGCCCTTCGGCCCAACGCATCTGTGCCGGCCAGCGATCCCCGCACACACTAGGGACAATTTACAATTTTACCGAAGCCAATTAACCTACGAACCTGCACGTCTTTGGAGTGTGGGAGGAAACCGAAGATCTTGGAGAAAACCCAGGCAGGTCACGGGGAGATCGTGCAAACTCCGTACAGACAGCACCCGCAGTCGGGATCGAACCCAGATCTCTGGCGCTGTGAGGCAGCAACTCTACCGCTGTGCCAATACTTTGTCCAGTCCAATATTTTGAGTCTATCCATGTGAGATCAAGGCCAGTCATCTCCAAACTTGCTGGTTGTTTAAGAAGGAACTGCAGATGCTGGAAAAATCGAAAGGTAGACAAAAATGCTGGAGAAACTCAGCGGGTGCAGCAGCATCTATGGAGCGAAGGAAATAGGCAACGTTTGCCTACTTCCTTCGCTCCATGCAAAGAGTTGAACAATCTCTGCTATAGGAAATAGGCAACGTTTCGGGCCGAAACGTTGCCTATTTCCTTCAGGGTTTCGGCCCGAAACGTTGCCTATTTCCTTCAGGGTTTCGGCCCGAAACGTTGCCTATTTCCTTCAGGGTTTCGGCCCGAAACGTTGCCTATTTCCTTCGCTCCACATAGATGCTGCTGCACCCGCCGAGTTTCTCCAGCATTTCTGTCCAAACCTGCTGGATTGCTTCTTAAACCTCAGCACTGGCCCTGCGTGTATTTGGAAGGTAACCAGCGATCCCGGGGAAAACCCACGCGGTCACGGGGAGAACGTGCAAACTCCGTACAGACAGCACCCGTAGTCAGGATCGAACCCTGGTCTCTGGCGCTGTGAGGCAGCAACTCTGCCCGCTGTTCTGCGATCTATAGTTCGGAGGTCCTTTCAAGACTGAGATGAAGGAATGTGGTGATTGGTGGGTACATCAAGCTCCGCGCTTCAAAGTTGATGCAACATATGAGCCCAGGAGCTTTGCTATCTTCCCACTCGACATCATAGGAACACAGCAACCCCCTGCTGAGGCTGGCTGGCTGGCCGCCTCCATCCGTCTAAAGGCTTACGCACGGCAAGCAACTTCTCAATAATTAATGCACTACTGGGCATGTGGAAACAGTGGTGGAGTAAAGATCAACACAGAGCGCTGGAGTAACTCAGCGGGTCAGGCAGCATCTGTGGAGAACATGGATAGGTGACGTTTCACAGAGTGCTGGAGTAACTCAGCGGGTCAGGCAGCATCTGTGGAGAACATGGATAGGTAACGTTTCACAGAGTGCTGGAGAAACTCAGCGGGTCAGGCAGCATCTGTGGAGAACATGGATAGGTGACGTTTCACAGAGTGCTGGAGTAACTCAGCGGGTCAGGCAGCTTCTGTGGAGAACATGGATAGGTGACGTTTCACAGAGTGCTGGAGTAACTCAGCGGGTCAGGCAGCATCTGTGGAGAACATGGATAGGTGACGTTTCACAGAGTGCTGGAGTAACTCAGCGGGTCAGGCAGCTTCTGTGGAGAACATGGATAGCGGGGGTGACGCCTGTATGGTCGTGAGTAGTCGCCCAAAGAGTCGTACCTTTTTCTAGTCGCCACTGGATTTTCAAAATGTTGAAACCTTTCAGCCAGAGAAATTGCCTAATAGCCCCTGTCCCACTGTACGAGTTCATTCCAAGAGCTCGCCCGAGTTTTAAAAAAATCAAACTCCTGGTAAGCAGGGAGAATGAACATAGCGGGTACGTCGGAGCTCGGGGACGTCTCTTAGCGGCTCGTAACGCTAACGGCAGGTAAGCTCGGGAAGACTTGTGAAGATTTTTCGACATGTTGAAAAATGTCCACGAGAGCCCCGAGTACCGACGAGTGGCCATTACCGTAAATCTCCGAGTTCGAATCAGGGCAAACTCGGGAAAGAGCTCTTGGAATAAACTCGTACAGTGGGACAGGGGTTTCTGTGGAACAGGTCCATTACTCCAGCATTTTGTGCCCATCTCTGATATAATTCTGGATGGTGGTGCTGGCTCGAAGGGCCGAATGGCCTACTCATAGAAACATAGAAATTAGGTGCAGGAGTAGGCCATTCGGCCCTTTGAGCCTGCACCGCCATTCAATATGATCATGGCCGATCATCCAACTCAGTATCCCGTACCTGCCTTCTCTCCATACCCTCTGATCCCCTTAGCCACAAGGGCCACATCTAACTCCCTCTTAAATATAGCCAATGAACTGTGGCCTCGACTACCCTCTGCGGCAGAGAGTTCCAGAGATTCACCACTCTCTGTGTGAAAAAAGTTTTTCTCATCTCGGTTTTAAAGGATTTCCCCCTTATCCTTAAGCTGTGACCCCTTGTCCTGGACTTCCCCAACATCGGGAACAATCTTCCTGCATCTAGCCTGTCCAACCCCTTAAGAATTTTGTAAGTTTCTATAAGATCCCCTCTCAATCTCCTAAATTCTAGAGAGTATAAATCCAGTCTTTCTTCATAAGACAGTCCTGACATCCCAGGAATCAGTCCTGCACCTAACGCCTATGTTTCTATCTGCAGTTCAAAGATGGAGAAGGGCCTGACTGCAGGCTGTTGAGTCACGGAGAACCCATCTTACAATACAATCCCCAGGCCATAGAATAGAATATAATGTACTTAAAACCAGCTACAGCACAAGTGTCCGTCTGCGTACCGTCTGCTCGCTGATGTCCAGGGCTTCAGACATTTCAAACAACGATGTCCTTTCAATGCAAGCATCAGAAATGACAAAAGAGTCGCCTCTTGGTTTCTGCAGAGAGGAAAGAGAAGACATCAGCGGGCACATAGTCGTTTAACATCAGTATTAACTAGTTGGGATGAGGGATTAGTTCATGTAGCAGTTGGCATGTAGTCCCCTGTAAAACACTCATGTATACAGTGTTGTTTACAGATACAGGTGCACCCAGCAAGCACCCCACACACGAGAACTATCCGACACGGTAGGAACAATTTATAATATATACCAAAGCCAATTAAACCACAAACCTGCACGTCTTTGGAGTGTGGGTGGAAGCCAGAGCACCCGGAGTAAACCCACACAGTCCCGGGGAGAACGTGCAAACTCCGTACAGACAGCACCCGTGGTCAGGATCGAACCCGGGTCTGTGGGGCCGTGAGGCAGCAACACTACCGCTGCGCCACCGTGTCGCCCTTGCGCTGCCAGCGTCAATAAGGTGAGGCGATAACCACAGGGTGATTTCATTCACAGTCAGATTCAAAGCTACCTGTGTGTCTCAGCTGAAAGGCAGATTAACCAGTCATTCTTGCCTGTGGCGATCACTGTTTGTCTGGCACGATCCTACACACACACACACACTGGGGACAATTTACATTCACACCAAGCCAATCAACCTACAAACCTGCCTGCGCGTCTTTGGAGTGTGGGAGGAAACCGAAGACTCGCGGAGAAATCCCACGCAGGTCACGGGGAGAAGGTACCAACTATGTACAGACAGCGCCCCGTGGCCAGGATCGAACCCGGGTCCCCGCGCTGTGAGGCAGCAACTCTACCGCTGCGCCATCATGCCGCCCACTGGCTTTTTAAACTCTCCCTTTACCTTTTAATCCCCTATAATGTAAAGACAGGCGTATACACGACACGGTGGCGCAGCGGTAGAGTTGCTGCCTCACAGCGCTGGAGACCCGGGTTCGATCCTGACTACGGGTCCCGTCTGTACGGAGTTGGTACATTCTCCCCGTGACCTGCGTGGGTTTTCTCCAGGAGCTCCGGTTTCCTCCCACACTCCAAGGACGTGCAGGTTTGTAGGTTAATTGACTTGGTGTAAATATGTAAATTATCCCCAGTGTGTGTAGGATAGTGTTAGCGTGCGGGGATCGCTGGTCGGCACGGATTCAATGGGCCGAAGGGCCTGTTTCTGCGCTGTATCTCTAAACTAAACTTTATATTTTTCCTGCGCTTTTATTAGCCTATGATTTATTACATCTATCCAGGATAAAATACACCGCTGTAAATAGTATTATTAATGGGACTGTTTAACAAGGCCAAAGCCTTAATTCCCCGTTAATTTGTTGTGGCGTCATCTTGCACATCATGCCCTCTGGTGGGCAAGCGGTGATCAACAAGCAGCGAGGCTGCAAAATCCTCCATCCTCAACATTTAAAACTGCAAGAAGAAATATAACATTGTGAAGAGATATAGGCAGCTGGAGTACAGTAATTACAGCAAACCCTGCATTTTAGACAATAGACAATAGGTGCCATTCGGCCCCTCGAGCCAGCATCGCCATTCAATGTGATCATGGCTGATCATCCCCAATCAGTACCCCGTTCCTGCCTTCTCCCCATATCCCCTGACTCTCTCTCTCGCTATCTTTAAGAGCCCTATCTAGCTCTCTCTTGAAAGAATTCTCTCCAGAGAACCGGCCTCCACCGCCCACTGTGAGGCAGAGAATTCCACAGACTCGCCACTCTCTGTGAGAAAAAGTGTATCCTCGTCTCCGTTCAAAATGGCTTACCCCTTATTCTTAAACTGTGCGTGTGTGGCCCCTGGTTCTGGACTCCCCCAACATCGGGAACATGTTCCCTCCCTCCAGCGTGTCCAAACCCTTAACAATCTTAGTCTGCTGTAATTTAGCACACCTGCAAGAAGAATCTCTGGTTGTGGTTGTAAATGGTTGTGCCGAAGATGTGAAGCTGATGGGATCTTTGAACGGACGGGGCAGAGGACTCAGCAGCGATCGGTCACTGCAGCGAGCATTACATTGGCAGGCATTACCGTTTTAGAGTCATCGTTACTCTGCAGGAAGCTGCCCGCAGACTCGCTGCTGCCGAGCATACGGTGGCTCGGCAAGTCGGCCAGTTCCTTCTTCAGTCTCAGCAACTGTTGCAAAGCCTCTTCCTGGCTGGTTCCTGCCAATTTCACAAGAGGAAGAAATCAGCAAAAATTAGATGTAGTGTCCGGGAAGGAACTGCAGATGCCGGTTTACACCGAACATGAACACACAAAGTGCTGGAGTAACTCAGCGGGACCGGCAGCATCTCTGGAGAGAAGGAATGGGTGACGTTTCGGGTCGAGACCCAGATTAGACCATCAGTCTGGTGATGAGTCTCGATCCAAAACGTCACCCATTCCTTCTCTCCACAGATGCTGCCTGATCCGCTGAGTTACTCCAGCACTCTGTGAAACGTCACCTATCCATGTTCTCCACAGATGCTGCCTGACCCGCTGAGTTACTCCAGCACTCTGTGAAACGTCACCTATCCATGTTCTCCACAGATGCTGCCTGATCCACTGAGTTACTCCAGCACTCTGTGAAACGTCACCTATCCATGTTCTCCACAGATGCTGCCTGACCCACTGAGTTACTGCAGCTTTTTGTCTATCTTCAGCATGGAAACAAGCCCTTCGGCCCACCAAGTCCACACCCGCCTTCGATCAAATCCCCAACTATGCTCAGTGGCCATGGGATGGGAAAGAGAAAAGTCCTTGGAGGTTTCACCAAATTATCACCCCCAAGGCCCATGTTTAATTTAGAGATACAGCGCGGAAACAGGTTCTTCTGAGTCCACTGAGTCCGCGCCGACCAGCCATCCCAAGCTAATTAACCTACAAACCTGCACGTCTTTGGAGTGTGGGATAAAACCCACGCAGGTCACGGGGAGAACGTGCAAACTCCAAACAGACAGCACCCAGAGTCAGGATGGAACCCGGCTCTCTGGCGCTGTGAGGCAGTGGCACTCCCTGCTGCACCACCGTGCGCTGCCTGTTAGTCCTGTCCCACTGTACGAGTTTATTCCAAGAGCTCTCCCGACCGAGTTTGCCCCGATTCGAACTCGGAGATTTACGGTAATGGCCACTCGTCGGTGCTCGGGGCTCTCGTGGACAATTTCCAACGTGTGTTGAAAAATCTTCACGAGTCTTCCCGAGTACCTGCCGTTAGCGTTAAGTGACGTCCCCGAGCTCCGACGTACCCGCTACGTTCATTCTCCGTGCTTACCACGAGTTTGATTTTTTTAAAACTCGGGAGAGCTCTTGGAATGAACTCGTACAGTGGGACGGGGGCTTGAGTCTGTTGTGTGAAGTGAGTGAAAGCTGACGTGTCCTTACTGGGAGGGTGAGCTTGTTCCAGACACTTTATCCGGGACCGTAACTCAGACAACGCTTCCCGCTGGCGCTGAATGACCTCCTCGTGCCGGCGACCTTTGCACTCTGCTGCCACCAGGGCGAGGTCAGAGTTCAGCTTCTCCTGCACCTAGACATTGCAACAGAGAGATCGACAATTTAGTTTGGACTTCAGAGATACAGCACGGAAAAAACAGCCCTTCGGCCCATCGAGTCCGCGCTGACCAGCGATCATCCCGCACGCTAGCACTATCCTACACACACTAGGGCCACTATATAATTTTACTAAGCCAATTAACCTACAAACCTGTACGTCTTTGGAGTGTGGGAGGAAACCGGAGCACGCGGAGAAAACCCACACACTCTACGGGAAGAACGTCAGGATCGAACCTGTGTCTCTGGCGCTGAGAGGCAGCAGCATCACCCGCTGCCCCACTGTGCTGCCCAGAGCATTTTAGACTCCGAATTGCGGGAAATCCCACTTAAACCACGAGGGGCGAGACTGGAAAACGCATCACATTGGCAGCAGGATTACAATTCTATTGGGAACATTTAGCAGATTCGGCCATGATCACGTTGAATGGCGGTGCTGGCTCGAAGGGCCAAATGGCCTATTCCTGCCCCTATTGTCTATTGATTCGGCAGCAGCTGGGGAAAGAGAAACAAAATGAACCTCTCTAGTCAAAGACGCTTCATGCTGGGCGGCACGGTGGCGCAGCGGTAGAGTTGGTGACTCACAGCGCCAGAGACCCGGGTTCGATCCCGACTACGGGTGCCGCCTGTCTCTCTCTCCTAACGCCATTCTCCCGCCTTCTCCCCATAACCCGACACCCATACTAATCTGGAATCTATCTATCGCTGCCTTAAAAATATCCATTGACTTGGCCTCCACAGCCCTCTGTGGCAATGAGTTTAGGTGGCAAATCCCACAGATTCACCACCCTCTGACTAAAGAAATTCCACCTCATCTCCTTCCTAACGGAACGCCCTTTAATGCCGAGGCTGTGACACTTTGTGTCCACCTTTGGTATAGACCAGCATCTGCAGTTCCTTTTTTCATTATGTTAAGACTGATGCACTGGGCTGCACTCTGCTGGCCAAGGGTGAGTCACCAATGACAATGTAAAACTTTCTTATCTCCAGCTGTGACAATGGATCCACTGTGACTCACCTCCACAAACTAGTTTCGGGGAAGAACACGGAGACAAGAGTCACCGGGAACAGTGGAGAATAATTGCACCGTTCACCACTCCCCGCCCACGCAAAGATTCAGCTGCCATCTCCTGCTCGTGAGGTGGAAGTCAAACAAGGACCTTGCTTCCCTGCCCCTGCTGTTGTACCGAGAGGTTTGTTGTGATGTCTGTGCAAAGCACGGCACTGCATCGCGGCCTGCTGGCTAAGACCCAGTGTGGTTTCCCCCCTGTGAGCAGATCATATCGGTGAGACAAACAGTTGTCCGTACACCTCCGCTCGGTCCGCAATAACCACCTCCCGCTGGGCTCAGCACTTCAACTCCCCCTCCCACTCCGTCTCCGGTAAATGGGGATCCCACAGTGGAGCACCGGGGTGAACAGCCACCTTTTAAATGAACATCTGGGAGTCCACATCTCTGAGGATATGACATGGGCATCACACGCCTCAGCACTCGTGAGTAAGGCAAGGCAGCGCCTTTACCACCTCAGGCAATTGAGGAAATTCAGAGTGTCTCCGAGGATCCTCCAGTGCTTCTACGCAGCGGCGGTCCGGGAATATTACCATCTGGTTTGGGAATTGCTCTGCCAAGGACAAGAAGGCTCTGCAGAGAGTAGTGCGTTCGGCCGAACAAACGCACTATGGGAACTTCACTCGCCCCCCTGCAGGAACTATACAACAGGAGGTGCAACTCCAGAGCAAATAAAATCATGGGAGACCCCTTCCACCCCTGCAACGGACTGTTCCAGCCGCTACGGTCAGGCAAACGCCTCCGTTGCCATGCGGTGAGAACGGAGAGGTTGAGAAGGAGTTTCTTCCCAGAGGCAATTCGGACTGTAAACGCCTATCTCACCAGGGACTAACTCTACTGAACGTTTTTCCTTCCATTATTTAATATGTAAAATAATATGTTTGTTATGATTGTGTTTGTAGTTTGTTTGGTTGTTTTGTTGTTTGTCTTTTGCACAAAAGTCCGCGAGCATTGCCACTTTCATTTCACTGCACATCTCGTATGTGTATGTGACAAATAAACTTGACTTGACTTGACCTTCAGCAACAGACCTGGTCCCACCAAGATGCAGCACAGAACGCCACAGGAGACCCTTCTCCCCTGAGGCTATCAAAGTGTACAACTCCCCCTCCCCCTTCTGTCAATAGACAATAGGTGCAGGAGTACCCATGTAAGTTCTCCACAGATGCTGCCTGACCCGCTGAGTTACTCCAGCACTTTGTGTTTTTATCTTTGGTATAAACCAGCACCTGCAGTTCTTTGTTTCTGCTAATGGAAGAGGGCAAGTGGATTGAAAGGAAAAGAGTTTCATAGTATAATTTGCCGATGTAGACAGCGGTAGAGTCGCTGCCTCACAGCGCCAGAGACCCGGGTTCCATCCTGACTACGGGTGCTGTCTGTACGGAGTTTGCACGGAGCTCTCCCCGTGACTTTTCTCCGAGATTTTCAGTTTCCTCCCAACTCCAAAGACGGGCAGGTTTGTAGGTTGATTGGCTCGGTGTAAATGTAAATAGTCCCTGGTGTGTGTGGGATAGTGTCAGTGTGCGGGGATCGCTGGTCAGTACGGACTCTGTGGGCCGAAGGGCCTGTTTCTGTACTGTACCTCTAAACTAAACCAGGCTGCGGAGAGATCGTCTGACTGGCGCAGTGGCTTCTGACGATCAGAGACGAATAATCTCACTGCAGCATTTAGGGTTAATGGAAGTGTACGCCTTTCCTCAATGATCCGGCTAATGCACTTACGCAGGTCTTGCTGCAGTGCCCCGGGTAATAATGCATTCTCAGCACGACACCATCGCACCAGCTACCATTATCTGCTCAAACAGCAGCTTGCCTGCCCTTTACCCAAGCTGAATATGCTGAATCCAGCACACAATGGAGAGAGAGAGAGAGAGAGAGAGAGAGAGAGGAGAGGAGAGAGAGAGAGAGAGAGAGATCTTTGGTATAGAGAGAGAGCACCTGCAGATAGATAGGAGAGTTTCTGCTAGATGGAAGAGGGGGAGAGGATTGAGAGGAGAGAGAGAGAGAGAGGAAGAGAGTAGACAGGAGAGTCGCTGAGAGACAGAGAGAGAGCGAGAGGGAGAGGACTAGAGAGGGAGCTGGAGGGACGGAGGAGGGAGGGAGAGCTCTCCCCGGGAGAGAGAGAGAGAGGAGAGGGAGAGGGAGGGAGAGGGAGGGAGAGGGGGAGGGAGGGAGTGAGAGAGGGAGAGAGTGGGGAGAGGGGGAGAGAGAGAGGGAGAGAGGGGGAGTGAGGGGGAGAGAGAGAGAGAGAGAGGGGGGGAGAGAGAGAGAGAGAGTGGGAGAGAGAGGGGGAGAGGGCCTGAACAAAATGGTTTACCAAAGGAGGGTGGAATGCTACTAAAAGCAAGGAAGATGATAAATCTAGCAGTGTCGAGTGTAGCATGAATCTTAAGCCAACCCACCAGCCACCATTAGCTACAATTAAACTGCCCTAACATTAAACAGTGAATATTAGCATTGACCTCAATGGCTCGGGCATAAAGCAATTGATGACAAGAGGCGACATGAATGTCAGGCTGATAAACCTGGAATGAAGCTGAAACACAGAAGGAAAAAGCCCCTTCTCTGGTCCGAGGAAGTCAATTTCCTTTTCTGTACAATGCAAGATTCCACCAGGCATTGGATCGAGAGAATGTGCGCACTTTGTCAGCGAGGACAGAGGCGGGCTCCTGGGGACTGTCTCTGTCATTCCTGAGCCCCAGCAGTTTGTCAGCTGTCTGTTCCCCAACCCACAAACACAGTCACAGTGTTTAAGAAGGAACTGTGCAGATGCAGGAAAATCGAAGGTAGATAAAAGTGCTGCAGAAACTCAGCGGGTGCAGCAGCATCTATGTGGAGCGGAGGAAATAGGCAACGTTTCGGGCCGAAACCCGGAAGGGTTTCGACCCGAAACGTTACCTATTTCCTTAGGGTTTTGGCCCGAAACGTTACCTATTTCCTCAGGGTTTTGAAATAGGCAACGTTTCGAACCGAAAACGTTGCCTATTTCAGCCATGATCACATTGAATGGCGGTGCTGGCTCGAAGGGCCGAATGGCCTACTCCTGCACCTATTGTCTATTGCCAACAGAAACATAGAAACATAGAAAATTGGTGCAGGAGTAGGCCATTCGGCCCTTCGAGCCAGCACCGCCATTCAATGTGATCATGGCTGACCATCCCCAATCAGTGCCCCGTTCCTGCCTCCTCCCCATATCCCCTGACTCCGCTATTTTTAAGAGCCCTATCTAGCTCTCTCTTGAAAGCATCCAGAGAACCTGCCTCCACCGCCCTCTGAGGCAGAGAATTCCACAGACTCACCGTTTTCTGTGAGAAAAAGTGTTTCCTCGCCTCCATTCTAAATGGCTTACCCCTTATTCTTAAACTGTGTGGCCCCTGGTTCTGGACTCCCCCAACATCGGGAACATGTTTCCTGCCTCTAGCGTGTCCAACCCCTTAACAATGTTTGTTAAGACATTTCGGGTTGATCATCCCCAACCAGTACCCCATTTTATACTCTCTAGAATTTAGGAGATTGAGAGGGGATCTTATAGAAACTTACAAAATTCTTAAGGGGTTGGACAGGCTAGATGCAGGAAGATTGCTCCCGATGTTGGGGAAGCCCAGGACAAGGGGTCACAGCTTAAGGATAAAGGGGAAATCCTTTAAAACCGAGATGAGAAGAACTTTTTTCACACAGAGAGTGGTGAATCTCTGGAACTCTCTGCCACAGAGGGTAGTCAAGACCACAGTTCATTGGCTATATTTAAGATGGAGTTAGATGTGGCCCTTGTGGCTAAGGGGATCAGGGGGTATGGAGAGAAGGCAGGTACGGGATACTGAGTTGGATGATCAGCCATGATCATATTGAATGGCGGTGCAGGCTCGAAGGGCCGAATGGCCTACTCCTGCACCTAAATTCTATGTTTCTATGACCCTTTCCTTCTCTCCAGAGACGCTGCCTGTCCCGCTGAGTTACTCCAGCATTTTGTGTCTATCTTCGGTTTAAACTAGCACCTGCAGTTCTTTCCTGCAGAATTAGATAGGATAACTGAGACAGGGCTGGTCAGGATGAGTTATGATGTGAGGAGCAGTCTTAACGTACAGGCCCAGCAGAGAGATTAGAGTTTGTGGGTGAGAATCCATCATTGCTGAGAAACATGTCAGTGAGCAGGGGGCACACAGAAAGAGTTGCTGCCTTTCTTGTCTTATGATTACATTTTAACTTGCTGCAACTTAAACAGTCGCAAATTACTCTCAAAAATTAAATGACTAGAAATGTGAATGGTCAGTAAAAATGAAATGAAAATCCTACAACTTTAGATTCTGGAAGTCTGAAATAAAAAGCAGCATTTCTGCAACCGATGAGCATGTCAGGTAGTGAGTGTGCAAACATGGAGAGTCTTTGGGCAGAGATGCTCATTTTGTTTCTCTTTCCCCAGCTGCTGCCCAATCTGCTAAATGTTCCCAATAAAATAGTAATCCTGCTGTCAACATAGCAACATAGAAAATAGGTGCAGGAGTAGAGGGCATTCGGCCCTTCGAGCCTGCACCGCCATTCAATATGATCATGGCTGATCATCCAACTCAGTATCCTGTACCTGCCTTCTCTCCATACCCCCTGATCCCTTTAGCCACAAGGGCCACATCTAACTTCCTCTTAAATATAGCCAATGAACTGTGGCCTCAAATAGGGCCGAAACCCAAAGGAAATAGGCAACGTTTCGGGTCGAAACCCGAAGGGTTTCGGGACGAAACGTTGCCTATTTCCTTCGCTCCATAGATGCTGCTGCACCCGCTGAGTTTTTGGCTGATCATCCAACTCAGTATCCCGTACCTGCCTTCTCTCCACACCCCCTGATCCCTTTAGTCACAAGGGCCACATCTAACTCCCTCTTAAATATAGCCAATGAACTGTGTGGCCTCAACTACTTTCTGCGGCAGAGAATTCCACAGATTCACTACTCTCTGTGTGAATTTTTTTTTCCTCATCTCAGTCCTAAAAGATTTCCCACCTATCCTTAAGCTGTGACCCCTTGTTCTGGACTTCCCCAACATCGGGAATAATCTTCCTGCATCTAGCCTGTCCAACCCCTTAAGAATTATTTTGTAAGTTTCTATAAGATCCCCCCCTCAATCTTCTAAATTCTAGCGAGTACAAGCCGAGTCTATCCAGCCTTTCTTCATATGAAAGTCCTGCCATCCCAGGAATCAGTCTGGTGAACCTTCTCTGTGCTCCCTCTACGGCAAGAACGTGAATAGTTTCGGCGTCTAAAACGCGTTGGGCCGGACGGTGGCGCAGCGGGTAGAGTTGCTGCCTCACAGCGCCAGAGACGCGGGTTCAATCCTGACTACGGGCGCTGCCTGTACGGAGTTTGCACGTTCTCCCCTTGACCTGCGTGGGTTTTCTCCGGGTGCTCCGGTTTCCTCCCGCACTCCCAGGTCAATTGTCTTTGGTAAAATTGTAAACTGAATCTAGTTGCGGGTGTCAGAGGTTATGGGGAGAATGGGGTTAGGAGGGAGAGATAGATCAGGCATGATTGAATGGTGGAGTAGACTTGACGGGCCGAATGGCCTAATTCTACTCCTTCTGACCTTATGTATTGGGGATCGTCGGTCGGTGCGGACTCAGTGTTTCCGTGCTGTATCTCTAAACTAAACTGCACTATACGTGGATGTGACTGTCACTGCAAGCAGAATGTTCTGCCCTCTAAGCCAAAGTGCTGGAGAAACTCAGCGGGTGCGGCAGCATCTATGGAGCAAAGGAAATAGGCAACGTTTGCCTGTTTCCTTCGCTCCATGCAAAGAGTTGAACAATCTCCACTATAGGAAATAGGCAACGTTTCGGGCCGAAACCCTTTGGGTTTCGTCCCGAAACGTTGCCTATTTCCTTCGCTCCACATCGATGCTGCTGCACCCGCTGAGTTTCTCCAGCACTTTTTTCAACTTTGTGACTATGCACCGCCATTCAATATGATCATGGCTGATCATCCAACTCAGTATCCTGTACCTGCCTTCTCTCCCTACCCCCTGATCCCTTTAGCCACAAGGGCCACATCTAACTCCGTCTTAAATATAGCCAATGAACTGTGGCCTCAACTACTTTCTGTGGCAGAGATTCACCACTCTCTGTGTGAAAAATTTTTTTCTCATCTCAGTCGTAAAGGATTTCCCCCTTATCCTTAAACTGTGTGACCCCTTGTCCTGGACTTCCCCAACATCGGGAACAATCTACCTGCATCCAGCCTGTCCAACCCCTTAAGAATTTTGTAAGTTTCTATAAGATCCCCCCTCAATCTTCTTTTCAACGTCCCGAAACGTTGCCTATTTCCTTCGCTCCATGCAAAGAGTTGAACAATCTCCACTATAGGAAATAGGCAACGTTTCGGGCCGAAACCCTTCCGGGTTTCGTCCCGAAACGTTGCCTATTTCCTCCGCTCCATATCGATGCTGCTGCACCCGCTGAGTTTCTCCAGCACTTTTGTCCACCTTCGATTTTCCAGCATCTGCAGTTCCTTCCTAAATAAGATGGTTCCTGATTCGGAAGCTGTCAAAATGCAGGGCATACGCTCCTGTAACACCAGCCCGGATATTATCATTACTGCAACAGACGCAAAGCACCCAACCAAGACCTGCTTGTTTGTGCTGAGGGCTTGATTACCACTTTGTGTAAATTGACTTCCCATTCAGATCTGCCTGAAGGAAGAAATACGCTGGGATTAGTTTCTGCAATCACCACTCTCTAGTCCTGGAACTGAACTGAAGCGCTGGTTTGCTGTTCCAATGCTCCTCTTACATATCCAGTGTAAAAACAATGAATAGAGCAGGCTCTACCCGGGCCTATACAGTTCACTAGAGGGTCTATGGAACAAAATCACCTGCCAGTGATAAACACGAGGATGAGGGGTGACCTTATAGAGGTGTACAAAATGATGAGGAGTTGATCGAGTGAACGCACAGAGTCCCTCACCCAGAGTAAGGGAATCGTAGACCAGAGGACACAGGTTTAAGGTGAGGGAGGGAAAGATCTAATTGGGATCCGAAGGGGTTACTTTTTCACACACAGAGGGTGGTGGGTGTATGGGGCGAGCTGCCGGAGGAGGGAGTTGAGGCTGGGACTGTTGCAACGTTTTAGGGACATTTAGGCAGGAGGGAGTTGAGGCAGGTACACACGCACACGCACGTACACGCACACACAGGCACACACGCTCATGCACGCACATACAAACGCACCCACATACGCTCATGCACGCACATACGCACCCACATACGCTCATGCACGCACATACGCACACACACACACACACACACACACGCACACGCACACACACACGCACACACACGAACGCACACTCATGAATGCACACGCATGCACACACACACACACGCACATGCACACACACTCACGCACGCTCAGGCACGCACATACGCACGCACACACACACGCGCACACACGCACACACACACACGCATGCAAACGTTCACACATGCACGCACACATGCACGTAGTTTAGAGGTACAGCACGGGATCAGGCCATTCGGCCCACTGAGCCCCTGCCTCAACCACCTCCTCCGGCAGCTCCTTCCAATACGTCTCCTGGACTATCATAAGATCATAGGAGCAGAATTAGGCCATTCGGCCCATCAAGGCTACTCCCACATTCAATCATGGCTGATCTATCTCTTCCCTCCTAACCCCATTCTCCTGCCTTCTCCCCGTAACCCCTGACACCCGCACTAATCAAGAATCTAACCATCTCTGCCGTAAAAAATGTCCACTGAACAATTTGGGAAGAACTCCAAGGGCTTTCCCCATTCCTAGAGACTGGAGACGCATTCAGGTTCTGTGCAGCTCTCCACGGCGGAGTTATGCTTTGGGCAGGCTCACTGAGCAGTAATTAAAGTTTCATAAGCTGAATATTTATGCAGAAGATTTACTGTATATATATATATATATATATATATATATATGGGGACTTGAAACATTAATCCACGCACCGTGTAGATTCAGCATTAGTTCATGTGTGAATTAGAAGCTGACTTAGAGATAAATGGAGCCAATTACAAATGAGGGCAGAAAAATCACAAACAGCTGGTTTTGTCCACGAGATATCTCTGCTCTCCGATGAACTTCATATTCAGGTCGAAGTTGCACACACTACAAATGGCTCCTACACAACAGAGGACCTGGCACTTATCTGACCCAGTAATATGTCAACCAAGATGGCAGTATGGCATTTATGGATCATATTTCTCCTCAATGTGAATGCTCTTGGCTCGTTAACACAAGCCGTGTCGAGCTAGCAAGTCACAGACGAGCCGTGCAAAGGCCATTTCAAAATTACTCTCTCATAAAGCCGCTGTGTTAAGTCACGCCAATGTAATCCCGACTTTCACACGAGCTGTGTCCCCTCGTTCCATAATTCTTTTACGAGTCGTTTAGAAGAGAGGTATGAACGAACTCTGGAGGGAACGTCTACTACTGACCGTGTTTAAGAAGGAACTGCAGATGCTGGAGAATCGAAGGTACACAAAAAAGCTGGAGAAACTCAGCGGGTGCAGCAGCATCTATGTGGAGCGAAGGAAATAGGCAACGTTTCGTCCCGAAACCCTTCTTCAGACTCTAGGAAATAGGCAACGTTTCGGGCCGAAACCCTGAAGGAAATAGGTAATGTTTCGGGACGAAACCCTTCCGGGTTAAGGAAACGTTGCCTATTTCCAATGTTTCGGGTCGAAACCCTAGAGGAAATAGTTTCTCCAGCACTTTTGGTCTACCATCCACCCTCAGGAAATAGTTCCTGCCTTTCTCCCCATATCCCGTCGTTTCCGAAAGCCCTAAGAGCTCTATCAAACTATCTTTTGCTGATTAGTGAAATAAGGCCCAACGATTCCTTTCATCATCGATAACCCTATAACAATTACAGCAGGTAACGCCATCTCGGGTCTAGTCCCGGGAGGAAACGTTAGGTAACCTTTCGGGTCGCACCCCCTGAGTTTCTCCAGCATTTTTGTCTACATTGAAAAGAAGACAGCCGCAAAATGCTGGAGTAACTCAGCGGGACAGGCAGCATCTCTGGAGAGAAGGAACGGGTGACGTTTCGGGGTCGATTGACACTGAGAGTCGGGGGGGGGGAAAAGGGAAACGAGAGATGAATACGGTGATATAGATCAAACGAATGAAAGATATGCAAAAAAAAAAGTAACGATGATAAAGAAAACTGCAAAAACATGTGCGTGAGAATGAACTGCAGATGCTGGTAAAATCACAAAAATGCTGGAGAAACTCAGCGGGTGCAGCAGCATCTATGGAGCGAAGGAAATAGGCAACGTTTCGGGCTGAAACCCTTCTTCAGACTGGTGTGGAGAAGGCATCCATGGAGAGGAGTCTGAAGAAGGATTTCGGCCCGAAACGTTGCCTATTTCCTTCGCTCCACATAGATGCTGCTGCACCCGCTGAGTTTCTCCAGCTTTTTTGTGTACCGTCTACTACTGACCCGTGGAAAATAGACTTCCTTCCTTCTGTTGATGCTCTGCGTTTCAAAGTCGTTTTACCACCATGATACAAGATGTGCCAACACTGACCACAAAGACCACTGGAGCAGTATTTCGTTTTAGTTTACAGATCCTGGCCATTCGGCCCGCCGAGTCCATGCCGACCAGCAACCTCCATACACTAGTACTATCCCACACACACTGGGGACAATTTTACAGTGTTTGCCAATTAACCAACAAACCTGCACGTCTTTGGAGTGCGGGAGGAAACCGGAGCACCCGGAGGAAACCGACGCAGGTCACGGGGAGAACGTGCAAACTCCGTGCAGACAGCACCCGTAGTCAGGATCGAACCAGGGTCTCCGCCGATGTTTCGTGTCAAGACCCTCCTTCAGACTGGACCCGAAACATCATATTTCCCTTCTATACAGAGATGCTGCCTGTCCCGCTGAGTTATTGGGCCTGTGCCACTTAGGCGACTTATTCAGCAACTGCCATAGTCGTAGCAGGTCCCCGAAAAAACGGCAACTGGAGCTCTCCCCCCCAACGACAATGTCTACAGCAGCCTACCACCTAGTCCACGTCAGGCTACAGCAAGCTACTGACAACTGGCGACCCTTAGGATGTCTCCCTACGACCACACCTACGTCCACCCGCGACCCTGTTGGCGACAACTGAAGTACCTGTCGCCGGTTGACATCGGTAGTCGCCAATGGGATTCACCGAAGTCAGCGCCATCGACAACCAACCTGGCGACAACCTACGACATCACCTACGTCAGGAGAAGTCAAGCTACTCTCATTGGAGTCAAGCCCACTGTCATCGAAACGTTTTGAACACGTTGAAAACCCAGCGGCGACCAGAAAAACGCTACGACTCTTTGGGCGACTGAGGACACAACGCACGACCGTACAGGCGACACTGCGTAGTCGCCTAAAAAAACTTGCCTAAGTGGGACAGGGACATCACTCCAGCATTTTGTGTCTATCTTTGGTCTAAACCAGCATCTGCAGTTCCCTCCTACACAGAGTGGGACAATAAATCAACTTTCCCCTCTGCTGCCAACACATCATGTTATGAGATTCTGCATACTGAAGCAACTCACTAACAAATTTAATTGCTGACAAGTAAATTAAGTTGGTTAGAATGTCAATTTTTATGGCTGATCTGGCTTGATATAACTAAATAAGCCAATGCGCAGTCTTAGAATGGAAGACTGCCGAGATACTGCGCAGAGCCTGTGGCCTATGTACAGGAATAAAATTATTTTCCTCAAATGATTGCCTCCACTTTTCTATTAAATTTCGGCCCTATCAAATCTTTAAGATTTAATGATTAACAAGGCATCGGTGCGAATATAGCAGCGGCACGGTGGCGCAGCTGCCCCACAACGCCAGAGACCCGGGTTCGATCCTGACCACGGGTGCTGTCTGTACGGAGTTTGCACGTTCTCCCCGTGACCTGCGTGGGTTTTCTCCGGGTGCTCCGGTTTCCCCCAAAGACGTGCAGCTTTATACGATCATTGGCTTTGGTTAAAATTAAAAATTGTCCCTAGTGTGTGGGACGGTGCCAGTATACGGGGCGATGGCTGGTCGGCAGGGATGAGGAGGGCCGAAGGGCCTGTTTCTGTGCCATGTCTCCATACTAAACTAAGGTAATGGAACTGAGAGATAAGTAATTGGATTCAAGTCTAATCTAATCTAATTTTCTACAGAGGAAAGAAAAATAAAATCTATTAGCAATTTAAGCAGTAGCAGTAAATTTAGCAGTAAAACAATTTATCTCAGGATGTCCGAGACTGCTTCATATAAAGCCAATATTATCAAGTACACTCACCTTGTTGCCTGGGCAACCAGGCAGCCATCTTGTGCACAGCGATGTTCCCTCAAGGAACATAAAGATAAATAAACAACTCACCCATTTCAACAAGATGCTAGAGCTTATTTAGTTTAGTTTAGTTCAGAGATACAGCGCGGAAACAGGCCCTTTGGCCCACCGAGTCCGTGCCGGCCAGCGATCCCCGCACACTAACACTATCCTACACACACCAGGGGCATTGTACAATTTTACTGAAGCCAATTAACCTACAAACCTGCAGGCCTTTGGAGTGTGGGAGGAAACCGGGGATCCCGGAGAAAAAACCCACGCAGGTGACGGGGAGAAAACGTGCAAACTCCGTACAGACAGCACCCGTAGTCAGGATGGAACCCGGGTCTCTGGTGCTGTGAGGCAGCAACTCTACCGCTGAGCCACCCCATGTTTAATGTAAATAACAACCACAAATGTCGATTCTATTTAATACCTCATCCAAAGGATGTCACTGACTCTGAATCTTAATGAACCGACAGCCTAAATTACTCCTCCCCAGCTTCTGCAAGAGAGGAAAATAAGGTCATAAGGGATAGGAGTAGAGGTAGACCATTCGGCCCATCAAGTCTACTCCGCCATTCAATCATGGATGATCTAACTCTCCCTCTCAACCCAATTCTCCTGCCTTCTCCCCATATCCCCTGACTCCGCTATTTTTTTAAGAGCCCTATCTAGCTCTTGAAAGCATCCAGAGAACCGGCCTCCACCGCCCTCTGTGAGGCAGAGAATTCCACACTCACAACTCTCTGTGAGAAAAAGTGTTTCCTCGTCTCCGTTCTAAATGGCTTATTCCCCTTATTCTTAAACTGTGTGTGGCCCCTGGTTCTGGACTCCCCCAACATCGGGAACATGTTTCCTGCCTCTAGCGTGTCCAAACCCTTAGCAATCTTATATGTTTCAATGATATCTCCTCTCATCCTTCTAAACTCCAGAGTGTACAAGCCCACAGCCGCTCCATTCTCTCAGCATATGACAGTCCCGCCATCCCGGGAATTAACCTGGTGAACCTACGCTGGGCTCCCTCAATAGCAAGAATGTCCTTCCTCAAATTTACCAGCATGTGCAGATCTTTCTCACCACATGAAAGGTTTGTCAACTGTACTGTACCTCAGTCTGCACGGGTCCCTGGTGTGGCTTGTTCTCCCGTTCACTCAGCTCCTGCTGCAGTTGCTTGCACTGCTGGTCCTTCTGTTTCTTGGCCGCCTTCTGATGTTCCAGCTTCTCCATGCATGCCCTGCGTGAGATTCCGGTGTTCAGATGGAAGAAAACAAAACTAGGTTAACCAGGGCCTCCATGGCCAGAGTGAGTCCCGCCACAAAATTGCGAGGAGCAGCACCACATATTTACACCCCAGCGGTATGAACATTGACTTCTCCAATTTCAGGTAGAAACATAGAAAATAGTTGCAGGAGTAGAGGCCATTCGGACCTTCGAGCCTGCACCGCCATTCAATATGATCATGGCTGATCATCCAACTCAGTATCCTGTACCTGCCTTCTCTCCATACCCCCTGATCCCTTTAGCCACAAGGGCCCATCTAACTCCCTCTTAAATATAGCCAATCTGGCCTCAAATAGGGCCAATACCCAATAGGCAACTGTGAAATGTTGGCGCTCCATAGATGCTGCTGAACCCGCTGAGTTTTTGGCTGATCATCCAACTCAGTATCCCATCCCTGCTTTCTCTCCATACCCCCTGATCCCTTTAGCCACAAGGGCCACATCCAACTCCCTCTTAAATATAGCCAATGAACTGTGTGGCCTCAACTACCTTCTGTGGCAGAGAATTCCACAGATTCACCACTCTCTGTGTGAAAAATGTTTTTCTCATCTCGGTCCTAAAAGATTTCCCCCTTATCCTTAAACTGTGTGACCCCTTGTTCCGGACTTCCCCAACATCGGGAACAATCTTCCTGCATCTGGCCTGTCCAACCCCTTAAGAATTGTAGGGTAGTCCCTGCTTTCTCCCTCCTTCCCCTCCCCTTCCCAGCTCTCCCGCAGCCCAATGTCTCCGACTCTTCCTTTCTTCTTCCCGCCCCCACATCCACCTCCACCCCAACCAAAGATCATAGAGCGGAGCTTTTTCCCAGACGTCAGTCTGAAGCAAAGATCCTATAGAGCTCCTGCTATAGGATCTTTGGTCTGAAGAAGGGTCTCGACCCGAAACATCACCCATTCCTTCTCTCCATAGATGCTGCCTCACCTGCTGAGTTTCTCCAGTATTTCTGTCTACCTTCGATTTTTCCAGCATCTGCAGTTCTTTCAAAAGACATTTGGACTCGTACATGGACAGGGAAGGTTTAGAAGGAGGTACTTTCTCTCTGTGACCTCGTGGGTTTTCTCCGGGTGCCCTGGTTTCCATGCACACTCCAAAGACGTGCAGGTTTGTGGGTTAAATGGCTCGGTATAAATGTAAACTGCCCCTAGTGTGTGTAGGATAGTGCTAGTGTGCGGGGGTCGCTGGTCGGCGCGGACTTGGTGGGCCGAAGGGCCTGTTTGCGCGCTGTATCTCTAAAGTGTAAAGTCGCGTAGACAGACACAAAATGCTGGCGAAACTCAGCGGGACAGGCAGCATCTGTGGAGATGTTTCGGGCCGAGCCACCTTCTTCAGTCGCTTACCTGAGCTCAGCGTCCCGACTTTGCAACTCTTCGTTTTTCTTGTCTACGAGCTGGGACATCCTGGCCAGCTGTTGCCGCAGAGTGCCCACCTCCCGTACCTGGCTCCGAGCCAGCTCGTGGCTCTGTTCCAGTTCCACCTTTTGTTTCTCGCTCAGCTCCCCTGTGTGAAGCAAAGCAGGCGGTGAAGAAGGGTTTCGGCCCAGTGTAGGTAGGAACTACAGGCAACGAACAGTGTAGGTAGGAACTGCAGATGGTGGTTTAAACCCAAGATAAAGACACTATAAAATGCTGGCGTAACTCAGCGGGACAGGCAGCATCTCTGGAGAGCAGGAACTGGTGGGGTGACATTTCAGGTCGAGACCCTTCTTCAGACCGGCTAGATAAATTAAACAGGCCATTGTTGGCTGTTTGTTGGGTGAAAACGAGAAGCAACTTGGGTGGGGGAAGGATGGAGAGAGGGAGGGAATGTCGGGGCTACCTGAAGTTAGGGAAAATGACCAGTCCCATCACTTGTTCTCTGTACATGTTATGCTGCTGCAATTCACAATGTTATTGCTCCATTGCCATTACGTATGATGATTAAACACACGTGACATTTGATTTTTAAAACATTTGTGCTAATCTTAGGGCGACACGGTAGAGTTGCTGCTTCACAGCGCCAGAGACCCGGGTTCCATCCTGACTACGGGCGCTGTCTGTACGGAGTTTGCACGTTCTCCCCGTGGGTTTTCTCCGGGTGCTCCGGTTTCCTCCCGCACTACAAGGACGTGCAGGATTGTCGGTAAATCGGCTTGGTGGATGTGTAACTTGTCGCTCCTGTGTGTGTAGGATAGTGTTAGTGTACGGGGTGATCGCTGGTCGGCACGGACTCGGTGGGCCGAAGGGCCTGTTTGCCTGCTGTATCTTTAAAGCTGTCTTGTTGTGCGTGGTCACGGGATTCGCGTGATCCAGGCAACTTTATTCGGGCGACAGTGTCTTAGTGGGAGTCAAAGGAAGATCAGTAGAAACTCATATAACCATATAACAATTACAGCACGGAAACAGGCCATCTCGGCCCTTCTAGTCCGTGCCGAACACTTAATCTCACCTAGTCCCATCTACCTGCACTCAATTTACAAAATTCTTAAGGGGTTGGACAGGCTAGATGCAGGAAGATTGTTCCCGTTGTTGGGGAAGTCCAGAACAAGGGGTCACACAGTTTAAGGATAAGAGGAAGTCTTTTAGGACCGAGATGAGAAAAACATTTTTTACACAGAGAGTGGTGAATCTGCGGAATTCTCTGCCACAGAAGGTAGTTGAGGCCACAGTTCATTGGCTATATTTAAGAGGGAGTTAGATGTGGCCCTTGTGGCTAAAGGGATCAGGGGGTATGGAGAGGCAGGGATGAGATACTGAGTTGGATGATCAGCCATGATCATATTGAATGGCGAATGGTGCTGGCTCGAAGGGCCGAATGGCCTACTCCTGCACTTATTTTCTATGTTTCTGTGACCATAACCCTCCATTCCTTTCCCGTCCATATAACTATCCAATTTATTTTTTAATGATAAAAACGAACCTGCCTCCACCACCTCCACTGGAAGCTCATTCCACACCGCTACCACTCTCTGAGTAAAGAAGTTCCCCCTCATGTTACCCCCTAAACTTCTGTCCCTTAATTCTCAAATCATGTCCTCTTGTTTGAATCTTCCCTACTCTCAATGGGAAAAGCTTGTCCACGTCAACTCTGTCTATCCCTCTCATCATTTTAAAGACCTCTAATCAAGTCCCCCCTTAACCTTCTGCGCTCCAAAGAACAAAGACCGATCTTGTTCAACCTTTCTCTGTAACTTAGTTGCTGAAACCCAGGCAACATGCTGGTCATGCACATACGAAGTCCTGCATTCCTGCGTTTTGTAAGCCGTTTCTGTGAAACATTACAGCTGTGCCTCTGGCTGCATGAAGTCTATGTTTATACAGACTCAGACATCAGCATCAGGTGGACTTGTGCCCCAGCAGTAACGAACACCTCTGTTTTTTTGCTGCTGGCCTCCTGGAAACATAAATCACCCCGCTTGTCGAAGACTAATTTAAAAACCAAGATGTAGAGATAGATCGAGACACTATTCAGCGCTGGAAACTCCAGCACAGATGAGGAATTTGCTCATCCAGGGTTTAAGGCCTTTGTTTATCGCCAATGAAATTCGGAATATATATATAACAGCACCAATCCAGAAACTGGTGGAAAATTCAGGATATTAGCCGTTAAGTGTCAGTGGCTGGGGGAAAAGTGGGCAAAGGGAATAATAGTCACAAAGTGGACAAAAGAGCTGGAGAAACTCAGCGGGTGCAGCAGCATCTATGTGGAGCGAAGGAAATAGGCAACGTTTCGAGCCGAAACCCGGAAGGGTTTCGGCCCGAAACGTTGCCTATTTCCTATAGAGTTGAACAATCTCCTATAGAGATTGTTCAACTCTTTGCATGGAGCGAAGGAAATAGGCAAACGTTGCCTATTTCCTTCGCTCCATATAGATGCTGCTGCACCCGCTGAGTTTCTCCAGCACTTTTGTCTACCTTCGATTTTCCAGCATCTGCAGATCCTTCTCAAACACAATAGACACAGAGTGCTGGAGTAACTAACTCAGCGGGACAGGCAGCATCATCTCTGGAGAGAAGGGATGGGTGACATTTCGGGTCATAGAAACATAGAAACATAGAAATTAGGTGCAGGAGTAGGCCATTCAGCCCTTCGAGCCTGCACCACCATTCAATGTGATCATGGCTGAACATCCAACTCAGTATCCCGTACCTGACTTCTCTCCATACCCCCTGATCCCCTTAGCCACAAGGGCCACATCTAACTCCCTCTTAAATATAGCCAATGAACGGGCCTCAACTACCCTCTGTGGCAGAGAGGTCCAGAGATTCACCACTCTCTGTGTGAAAAAAGTTCTTCTCATCTCGGTTTTAAAGGATTTCCCCCTTATCCTTAAGCTGTGACCCCTTGTCCTGGACTTCCCCAACATCGGGAACAATCTTCCTGCATCTAGCCTGTCCAACCCCTTAAGAATTTTGTAAGTTTCTATAATGATCCCCCCTCAATCTTCTAAATTCTAGCGAGTACAAGCCGAGTCTATCCAGTCTTTCTTCATAAGACAGTCCTGACATCCCAGGAATCAGTCTGGTGAACCTTCTCTGTACTCCCTCTATGGCAATAATGGGCTGTCCCACTTAGGAAACCTGAACGGAAACCTCTGGAGACTTTGCGCCCCACCCAAGGTTTCCGTGCGGTTCCCGGAGGTTTTTCTCAGTCTCCCCACCTGCTTCCACTACCTGCAACCTCCGGCAACCACCTGCAACCTCCGGGAACCGCACGGAAACCTTGGGTGGGGCGCAAAGTCTCCAGAGGTTTCCGTTCAGGTTTCCTAAGTGGGACAGGGGCTTAAGGCGTGAAGACGGGACACGGTGGAAGCCGTGGTCTGCGGCGCTGTGAGGCAGCAACTCTACCGCTGCGCCACCGTGGGCTATGTTGCGCTCCGGCAGCCATCTTGAGGGGATGAATGCTCTGTCGGACACTTTGTGACAGAGAGAAGCAAAAAAAACCAACCACCCCCCCCCCGAGAGCCGTCGCTCGCTAACGGCGCCCACCTGCCAGGTCCGACATCTTGGCGCTGGAGGCAGCGAGATCCTTCCTCAGTCCCACGATCACCTCCTGCTGGGCCCGCAGCTGCATCCCACCCTCTGCCAACTCCTTCCTGAAGGGGCACAAGAGCAGAAACATTACATCAGTAACTGTATCCACGCTTCACGCTGCCTCGGCAAGGACCAGTGGGCGGAGCTGCAGCACAGCGCCGGAGACCCGGGTTCGATCACGACCACGGGCGCTGCCTGTACGGAGTTTGCACGCTCTCCCCGCGACCTGCACGGGTTGTCGCCAAGATCTTCGGTTTCCTCCCACACTCCAAAGACGTGCAGGTTTGCAGGTTCACAAAAAAGCTGGAGAAACTCAGCGGGTGCAGCAGCATCTATGGAGCGAAGGAAATGGGCAACGTTTGCTTATTTCCTTTGCTCCATGCAAAGAGTTAAACAATCTCCACTATAGGAAATAGGCAACGTTTCGGGCCGAAACCCTTCCGGGTTTCGGCCCGAAACGTTGCCTATTTCCTTCGCTCCACAGATGCTGCTGCACCCGCTGAGTTTCTCCAGCTTTTTTGTGTACCTTCGATTCTCCAGCATCTGCAGTTCCTTCTTAAACACAGGTTTGCAGGTTAATTGGCTTGGTGTAAGTGTGAATTGTCCCTAGCGGGTGCAGGATAGTGTTAGTGTGCGGGGATCGCTGGTCAGTGCGGTCTCGATGGGCCGAAGGGCCTGTTTCTGTGCTGTATCTCTAAACTAAACTAAGCTAATTGAACCCATCAAGGGCAGCATGCAGCTCATGTAGATGCTGCCTCATGGCTCCAATCCTGATCCTCTAGACTTTAGAGATACAGTGTGGAAACAGGCCCTTCGGCCCACCAAGTCCGTGCCGACCAGCGATCACCCTGTACACTAACACTAGCCTACACACTCCAGGGACAATTCAGTCTGATGAAGGGTCCTGGCCAGAAATGTCAGCCATCATTTTCCTCCAGAGATGCTGCCTCAGTTATTCCAGCACTTAGCAAAAATACCAAACTGTGTTAAACCCCTAGATGAACACAAAACGCTGGAGTAACTCAGCGGGACAGGCAGTATCTCTGGAGAGAAGGAATTGGTGACGTTTCGGGTCGAGACCCTTCTTCAGAAACATGACCCATTCCTTCTCTCCACAGATGCTGCCCGTCCCGCTGAGTTACTCCAGCATTTTGTGTCCGTCTATGATTTAAACCAGCATCTGCAGTTCTTTACCACACAGATGGTAAACTCCTAAATGCCAGGAAGTTGCAGAGTCCACAAGCCCATACATTGCCCCTGGATATAAATCAGGTGATGGTAACAAACTCACTCTGGCTGTACACAACACATTCTGAAAGTAAAACTCGTGGTGCTGGAAGAACTCAGCTGGTCAGGCAGCATCTGTGGAAGGAGATGGACAGATGACCCGTGGGGGTCACGGATTTTTGACTTCATTCTGTCAGCGCCCATCTCACTAATCCTGACTCTTTACACTTTAGAGATACAGCGTGGAAACAGGCCATTCGGCCCAATGAGTGCATGCTGGCCAGCTATCACCATCCCGCACACACTAGGGACAATTTACAATTTTTTAAAAACAAAATCCAATTAATCTGAAACACTGCGCGTCTTTGGAGTGTGGGAGGAAACCGGAGCGCCCGGAGAAAACCCACAGGGAGACCAGACTGTACAGTACAAACTCCGTACAGACAGCACCCGTGGTCAGGATCGAACCTGGCGTTGTGAGGCAGCAGCTCTACCCGCTGCGCCGCCTTCGACTCAGTGAGGCGCTCACCGCAGTAAGGCGCAGAGCCGCTCCTGTGCATGGAGGTCAGGTGCGGCGGGCACTGCGGCTGGGGGCGGTGATGCGCGCACG